>NW_025533577.1:117500-245000 GCF_020615455.1 Coregonus clupeaformis
TGTGGTGTCTCTCTTTATGTAGTGTTGTGGTGTCTCTCATTATGTAGTGTTGTGCCATCTCTCTTTATGTAGTGTTGTGGCGTCTCTCTTTATGTAGTGTTGTGGTGTCTCTCTTTATGTAGTGTTGTGGTGTCTCTCTTTATGTAGTGTTGTGGCGTCTCTCTTTATGTAGTGTTGTGGTGTCTCTCTTTATGTAGTGTTGTGGTGTCTCTCTTTATGTAGTGTTGTGGTGTCTCTCTTCATGTAGTGTTGTGGTGTCTCTCTTCATGTAGTGTTGTGGTGTCTCTCTTTATGTAGTGTTGTGGTGTCTCTCTTTATGTAGTGTTGTGGTGTCTCTCTTTATGTAGTGTTGTGGTGTCTCTCTTTATGTAGTGTTGTGGTGTCCCTCTTTATGTAGTGTTGTGGTCTCTCTCTTTATGTAGTGTTATGGCGTCTCTCTTTATGTAGTGTTGTGGTGTCTCTCTATATGTAGTGTTGTGGTGTCTCTCTTTATGTAGTGTTGTGGTGTCTCTCTTTATGTAGTGTTGTGGTGTCTCTCTTTATGTAGTGTTGTGGTGTCTCTATGTAGTGTTGTGTTGTCTCTCTTTATGTAGTGTTGTGGTGTCTCTCTTTATGTAGTGTTGTGGTGTCTCTATGTAGTGTTGTGTTGTCTCACTGTGTTAACAAACCTCCAAACGAGCTTCAACGCCATACAACACTCCTTCCGTAGCCTCCAACTGCTCTTAAACACTAGTAAAACTAAATGCATGCTCTTCAATCGAACGCTGCTGGCACCCGCCCACCCGACTAGAATCACTACTCTCGACGGGTCTGACCTAGAGTATGTGGACAACTACAAATACCTAGGTGTCTGGTTAGACTGTAAACTCTCCTTCCAGACTCACATTAAGCATCTCCAATGAAAAGTTAGATCTAGAATCGGCTTCCTATTTCGCAACAAAGCCTCCTTCACTCATGCTGCCAAACGTGCCCTCGTAAAACTGACTATCCTACCGATCCTTGACTTCGGCAATGTCATTTACAAAATAGCCTCCAACACTCTACTCAGCAAATTGGATGTAGTCTATCACAGTGCCATCCGTTTTGTCTCCAAAGCCCCATATAATACCCACCACTGTGACCTATACGCTCTTGTTGGCTGGTCCTCACTACATATTCGTCGCCAAACCCACTGGCTCCAGGCCATCTATAAATCACTGCTAGACAAATCCCAGTCTTATCTTAGCTCACTGGTCACCATAGCAACACTTTGCCAGCGCAGCTCAACCGGGCTACACCCCCCCAAGAAACTATGATAAATCAGTGTTGTGGTGTCTCTCTTTATGTAGTGTTGTGGCGTCTCTATGTAGTGTTGTGGCGTCTCTATGTAGTGTTGTGGCGTCTCTCTTTATGTAGTGTTGTGGTGTCTCTCTTTATGTAGTGTTGTGGTGTCTCTCTTTATGTAGTGTTGTGGTGTCTCTCTTTATGTAGTGTTGTGGTGTCTCT
The DNA here is from genome assembly GCF_020615455.1 of Coregonus clupeaformis. Lineage (NCBI taxonomy): Eukaryota > Metazoa > Chordata > Actinopteri > Salmoniformes > Salmonidae > Coregonus > Coregonus clupeaformis. The sequence goes on from NW_025533577.1 coordinate 118,986, forward strand.
CTTTATGTAGTGTTGTGCCATCTCTCTTTATGTAGTGTTGTGGCGTCTCTCTTTATGTAGTGTTGTGGTGTCTCTCTTTATGTAGTGTTGTGGTGTCTCTCTTTATGTAGTGTTGTGGCGTCTCTCTTTATGTAGTGTTGTGGCGTCTCTCTTTATGTAGTGTTGTGGTGTCTCTCTTTATGTAGTGTTGTGGCGTCTCTCTTTATGTAGTGTTGTGGTGTCTCTCTTTATGTAGTGTTGTGGTGTCTCTCTTTATGTAGTGTTGTGGCGTCTCTCTTTATGTAGTGTTGTGGCATCTCTCTTTATGTAGTGTTGTGGTGTCTCTCTTTATGTAGTGTTGTGGTGTCTCTCTTTATGTAGTGTTGTGGTGTCTCTCTTTATGTAGTGTTGTGGTGTCTCTCTTTATGTAGTGTTGTGGTGTCTCTCTTTATGTAGTGTTGTGGCGTCTCTCTTTATGTAGTGTTGTGGCGTCTCTCTTTATGTAGTGTTGTGGTGTCTCTCTTTATGTAGTGTTGTGGTGTCTCTCTTTATGTAGTGTTGTGGCGTCTCTATGTAGTGTTGTGGCGTCTCTCTTTATGTAGTGTTGTGGTGTCTCTCTTTATGTAGTGTTGTGGTGTCTCTCTTTATGTAGTGTTGTGGTGTCTCTCTTTATGTAGTGTTGTGGTGTCTCTCTTTATGTAGTGTTGTGGTGTCTCTCTTTATGTAGTGTTGTGGTGTCTCTCTTTATGTAGTGTTGTGGCGTCTCTCTTTATGTAGTGTTGTGGTGTCTCTCTTTATGTAGTGTTGTGGTGTCTCTCTTTATGTAGTGTTGTGGTGTCTCTCTTTATGTAGTGTTGTGGTGTCTCTATGTAGTGTTGTGTTGTCTCTCTTTATGTAGTGTTGTCTCTATGTAGTGTTGTGGCGTCTCTCTTTATGTAGTGTTGTGGTGTCTCTCTTTATGTAGTGTTGTGGTGTCTCTCTTTATGTAGTGTTGTGGTGTCTCTCTTTATGTAGTGTTGTGGTGTCTCTCTTTATGTAGTGTTGTGGTGTCTCTATGTAGTGTTGTGGCGTCTCTCTTTATGTAGTGTTGTGGTGTCTCTCTTTATGTAGTGTTGTGGTGTCTCTCTTTATGTAGTGTTGTGGTGTCTCTCTTTATGTAGTGTTGTGGCGTCTCTATGTAGTGTTGTGGCGTCTCTATGTAGTGTTGTGGCGTCTCTCTTTATGTAGTGTTGTGGTGTCTCTCTTTATGTAGTGTTGTGGTGTCTCTCTTTATGTAGTGTTGTGGTGTCTCTCTTTATGTAGTGTTGTGGTGTCTCTCTTTATGTAGTGTTGTGCCATCTCTCTTTATGTAGTGTTGTGGCGTCTCTCTTTATGTAGTGTTGTGGTGTCTCTCTTTATGTAGTGTTGTGGTGTCTCTCTTTATGTAGTGTTGTGGCGTCTCTCTTTATGTAGTGTTGTGGCGTCTCTCTTTATGTAGTGTTGTGGTGTCTCTCTTTATGTAGTGTTGTGGCGTCTCTCTTTATGTAGTGTTGTGGTGTCTCTCTTTATGTAGTGTTGTGGTGTCTCTCTTTATGTAGTGTTGTGGCGTCTCTCTTTATGTAGTGTTGTGGCATCTCTCTTTATGTAGTGTTGTGGTGTCTCTCTTTATGTAGTGTTGTGGTGTCTCTCTTTATGTAGTGTTGTGGTGTCTCTCTTTATGTAGTGTTGTGGTGTCTCTCTTTATGTAGTGTTGTGGTGTCTCTCTTTATGTAGTGTTGTGGCGTCTCTCTTTATGTAGTGTTGTGGCGTCTCTCTTTATGTAGTGTTGTGGTGTCTCTCTTTATGTAGTGTTGTGGTGTCTCTCTTTATGTAGTGTTGTAGGCGTCTCTATGTAGTGTTGTGGCGTCTCTCTTTATGTAGTGTTGTGGTGTCTCTCTTTATGTAGTGTTGTGGTGTCTCTCTTTATGTAGTGTTGTGGTGTCTCTCTTTATGTAGTGTTGTGGTGTCTCTCTTTATGTAGTGTTGTGGTGTCTCTCTTTATGTAGTGTTGTGGTGTCTCTCTTTATGTAGTGTTGTGGCGTCTCTCTTTATGTAGTGTTGTGGTGTCTCTCTTTATGTAGTGTTGTGGTGTCTCTCTTTATGTAGTGTTGTGGTGTCTCTCTTTATGTAGTGTTGTGGTGTCTCTATGTAGTGTTGTGTTGTCTCTCTTTATGTAGTGTTGTCTCTATGTAGTGTTGTGGCGTCTCTCTTTATGTAGTGTTGTGGTGTCTCTCTTTATGTAGTGTTGTGGTGTCTCTCTTTATGTAGTGTTGTGGTGTCTCTCTTTATGTAGTGTTGTGGTGTCTCTCTTTATGTAGTGTTGTGGTGTCTCTATGTAGTGTTGTGGCGTCTCTCTTTATGTAGTGTTGTGGTGTCTCTCTTTATGTAGTGTTGTGGTGTCTCTCTTTATGTAGTGTTGTGGTGTCTCTCTTTATGTAGTGTTGTGGCGTCTCTCTTTATGTAGTGTTGTGGTGTCTCTTTATGTAGTGTTGTGGTGTCTCTCTTTATGTAGTGTTGTGGTGTCTCTCTTTATGTAGTGTTGTGGTGTCTCTCTTTATGTAGTGTTGTGGTGTCTCTATGTAGTGTTGTGGCGTCTCTCTTTATGTAGTGTTGTGGTGTCTCTCTTTATGTAGTGTTGTGGTGTCTCTCTTTATGTAGTGTTGTGGTGTCTCTCTTTATGTAGTGTTGTGGTGTCTCTCTTTATGTAGTGTTGTGGTGTCTCTATGTAGTGTTGTGTTGTCTCTCTTTATGTAGTGTTGTCTCTATGTAGTGTTGTGGCGTCTCTCTTTATGTAGTGTTGTGGTGTCTCTCTTTATGTAGTGTTGTGGTGTCTCTCTTTATGTAGTGTTGTGGTGTCTCTCTTTATGTAGTGTTGTGGTGTCTCTCTTTATGTAGTGTTGTGGTGTCTCTATGTAGTGTTGTGGCGTCTCTCTTTATGTAGTGTTGTGGTGTCTCTCTTTATGTAGTGTTGTGGTGTCTCTCTTTATGTAGTGTTGTGGTGTCTCTCTTTATGTAGTGTTGTAGGCGTCTCTCTTTATGTAGTGTTGTGGTGTCTCTTTATGTAGTGTTGTGGTGTCTCTCTTTATGTAGTGTTGTGGTGTCTCTCTTTATGTAGTGTTGTGGTGTCTCTCTTTATGTAGTGTTGTGGTGTCTCTATGTAGTGTTGTGGCGTCTCTCTTTATGTAGTGTTGTGGTGTCTCTCTTTATGTAGTGTTGTGGTGTCTCTCTTTATGTAGTGTTGTGGTGTCTCTCTTTATGTAGTGTTGTGGTGTCTCTATGTAGTGTTGTGTTGTCTCTCTTTATGTAGTGTTGTGGTGTCTCTATGTAGTGTTGTGGCGTCTCTCTTTATGTAGTGTTGTGGCGTCTTTCTTTATGTAGTGTTGTGGTGTCTCTCTTTATGTAGTGTCGTGGTGTCTCTCTTTATGTAGTGTTGTGGTGTCTCTCTTTATGTAGTGTTGTGGTGTCTCTCTTTATGTAGTGTTGTGGTGTCTCTCTTCATGTAGTGTTGTGGTGTCTCTCTTTATATAGTGTTGTGGTGTCTCTCTTTATGTAGTGTTGTGGTGTCTCTCTTTATGTAGTGTTGTGGCGTCTCTCTTTATGTAGTGTTGTGGTGTCCCTCTTTATGTAGTGTTGTGGTCTCTCTCTTTATGTAGTGTTATGGCGTCTCTCTTTATGTAGTGTTGTGGTGTCTCTCTTTATGTAGTGTTGTGGTGTCTCTCTTTATGTAGTGTTGTGGTGTCTCTCTTTATGTAGTGTTGTGGTGTCTCTCTTTATGTAGTGTTGTGGTGTCTCTATGTAGTGTTGTGTTGTCTCTCTTTATGTAGTGTTGTGGTGTCTCTCTTTATGTAGTGTTGTGGTGTCTCTATGTAGTGTTGTGTTGTTTCTCTTTATGTAGTGTTGTGGTGTCTCTCTTTATGTAGTGTTGTGGTGTCTCTTTATGTAGTGTTGTGGTGTCTCTCTTTATGTAGTGTTGTGGTGTCTCTCTTTATGTAGTGTTGTGGTGTCTCTATGTAGTGTTGTGGCGTCTCTCTTTATGTAGTGTTGTGGTGTCTCTCTTTATGTAGTGTTGTGGTGTCTCTCTTTATGTAGTGTTGTGGTGTCTCTCTTTATGTAGTGTTGTGGCGTCTCTCTTTATGTAGTGTTGTGGTGTCTCTTTATGTAGTGTTGTGGTGTCTCTCTTTATGTAGTGTTGTGGTGTCTCTCTTTATGTAGTGTTGTGGTGTCTCTCTTTATGTAGTGTTGTGGTGTCTCTATGTAGTGTTGTGGCGTCTCTCTTTATGTAGTGTTGTGGTGTCTCTCTTTATGTAGTGTTGTGGTGTCTCTCTTTATGTAGTGTTGTGGTGTCTCTCTTTATGTAGTGTTGTGGTGTCTCTCTTTATGTAGTGTTGTGGTGTCTCTATGTAGTGTTGTGTTGTCTCTCTTTATGTAGTGTTGTCTCTATGTAGTGTTGTGGCGTCTCTCTTTATGTAGTGTTGTGGTGTCTCTCTTTATGTAGTGTTGTGGTGTCTCTCTTTATGTAGTGTTGTGGTGTCTCTCTTTATGTAGTGTTGTGGTGTCTCTCTTTATGTAGTGTTGTGGTGTCTCTATGTAGTGTTGTGGCGTCTCTCTTTATGTAGTGTTGTGGTGTCTCTCTTTATGTAGTGTTGTGGTGTCTCTCTTTATGTAGTGTTGTGGTGTCTCTCTTTATGTAGTGTTGTGGCGTCTCTCTTTATGTAGTGTTGTGGTGTCTCTTTATGTAGTGTTGTGGTGTCTCTCTTTATGTAGTGTTGTGGTGTCTCTCTTTATGTAGTGTTGTGGTGTCTCTCTTTATGTAGTGTTGTGGTGTCTCTATGTAGTGTTGTGGCGTCTCTCTTTATGTAGTGTTGTGGTGTCTCTCTTTATGTAGTGTTGTGGTGTCTCTCTTTATGTAGTGTTGTGGTGTCTCTCTTTATGTAGTGTTGTGGTGTCTCTATGTAGTGTTGTGTTGTCTCTCTTTATGTAGTGTTGTGGTGTCTCTATGTAGTGTTGTGGCGTCTCTCTTTATGTAGTGTTGTGGCGTCTTTCTTTATGTAGTGTTGTGGTGTCTCTCTTTATGTAGTGTCGTGGTGTCTCTCTTTATGTAGTGTTGTGGTGTCTCTCTTTATGTAGTGTTGTGGTGTCTCTCTTTATGTAGTGTTGTGGTGTCTCTCTTCATGTAGTGTTGTGGTGTCTCTCTTTATATAGTGTTGTGGTGTCTCTCTTTATGTAGTGTTGTGGTGTCTCTCTTTATGTAGTGTTGTGGCGTCTCTCTTTATGTAGTGTTGTGGTGTCCCTCTTTATGTAGTGTTGTGGTCTCTCTCTTTATGTAGTGTTATGGCGTCTCTCTTTATGTAGTGTTGTGGTGTCTCTCTTTATGTAGTGTTGTGGTGTCTCTCTTTATGTAGTGTTGTGGTGTCTCTCTTTATGTAGTGTTGTGGTGTCTCTCTTTATGTAGTGTTGTGGTGTCTCTATGTAGTGTTGTGTTGTCTCTCTTTATGTAGTGTTGTGGTGTCTCTCTTTATGTAGTGTTGTGGTGTCTCTATGTAGTGTTGTGTTGTTTCTCTTTATGTAGTGTTGTGGTGTCTCTCTTTATGTAGTGTTGTGGTGTCTCTTTATGTAGTGTTGTGGTGTCTCTCTTTATGTAGTGTTGTGGTGTCTCTCTTTATGTAGTGTTGTGGTGTCTCTCTTTATGTAGTGTTGTGGCGTCTCTCTTTATGTAGTGTTGTGGTGTCTCTCTTTATGTAGTGTTGTGGTGTCTTTCTTTATGTAGTGTTGTGGTGTCTCTCTTTATGTAGTGTTGTGGTGTCTCTCTTTATGTAGTGTTGTGGTGTCTCTATGTAGTGTTGTGGCGTCTCTCTTTATGTAGTGTTGTGGTGTCTCTCTTTATGTAGTGTTGTGGTGTCTCTCTTTATGTAGTGTTGTGGTGTCTCTCTTTATGTAGTGTTGTGGTGTCTCTCTTTATGTAGTGTTGTGGTGTCTCTATGTAGTGTTGTGTTGTCTCTCTTTATGTAGTGTTGTGGTGTCTCTATGTAGTGTTGTGGCGTCTCTCTTTATGTAGTGTTGTGGCGTCTCTCTTTATGTAGTGTTGTGGTGTCTCTCTTTATGTAGTGTTGTGGTGTCTCTCTTTATGTAGTGTTGTGGTGTCTCTCTTTATGTAGTGTTGTGGTGTCTCTCTTTATGTAGTGTTGTGGTGTCTCTCTTTATGTAGTGTTGTGGTGTCTCTCTTTATGTAGTGTTGTGGTGTCTCTATGTAGTGTTGTGGCGTCTCTCTTTATGTAGTGTTGTGGTGTCTCTCTTTATGTAGTGTTGTGGTGTCTCTCTTTATGTAGTGTTGTGGTGTCTCTCTTTATGTAGTGTTGTGGCGTCTCTCTTTATGTAGTGTTGTGGTGTCTCTTTATGTAGTGTTGTGGTGTCTCTCTTTATGTAGTGTTGTGGTGTCTCTCTTTATGTAGTGTTGTGGTGTCTCTCTTTATGTAGTGTTGTGGTGTCTCTATGTAGTGTTGTAGGCGTCTCTCTTTATGTAGTGTTGTGGTGTCTCTCTTTATGTAGTGTTGTGGTGTCTCTCTTTATGTAGTGTTGTGGTGTCTCTCTTTATGTAGTGTTGTGGTGTCTCTATGTAGTGTTGTGTTGTCTCTCTTTATGTAGTGTTGTGGTGTCTCTATGTAGTGTTGTGGCGTCTCTCTTTATGTAGTGTTGTGGCGTCTTTCTTTATGTAGTGTTGTGGTGTCTCTCTTTATGTAGTGTCGTGGTGTCTCTCTTTATGTAGTGTTGTGGTGTCTCTCTTTATGTAGTGTTGTGGTGTCTCTCTTTATGTAGTGTTGTGGTGTCTCTCTTCATGTAGTGTTGTGGTGTCTCTCTTTATATAGTGTTGTGGTGTCTCTCTTTATGTAGTGTTGTGGTGTCTCTCTTTATGTAGTGTTGTGGCGTCTCTCTTTATGTAGTGTTGTGGTGTCCCTCTTTATGTAGTGTTGTGGTCTCTCTCTTTATGTAGTGTTATGGCGTCTCTCTTTATGTAGTGTTGTGGTGTCTCTCTTTATGTAGTGTTGTGGTGTCTCTCTTTATGTAGTGTTGTGGTGTCTCTCTTTATGTAGTGTTGTGGTGTCTCTCTTTATGTAGTGTTGTGGTGTCTCTATGTAGTGTTGTGTTGTCTCTCTTTATGTAGTGTTGTGGTGTCTCTCTTTATGTAGTGTTGTGGTGTCTCTATGTAGTGTTGTGTTGTTTCTCTTTATGTAGTGTTGTGGTGTCTCTCTTTATGTAGTGTTGTGGTGTCTCTTTATGTAGTGTTGTGGTGTCTCTCTTTATGTAGTGTTGTGGTGTCTCTCTTTATGTAGTGTTGTGGTGTCTCTCTTTATGTAGTGTTGTGGCGTCTCTCTTTATGTAGTGTTGTGGTGTCTCTCTTTATGTAGTGTTGTGGTGTCTTTCTTTATGTAGTGTTGTGGTGTCTCTCTTTATGTAGTGTTGTGGTGTCTCTCTTTATGTAGTGTTGTGGTGTCTCTATGTAGTGTTGTGGCGTCTCTCTTTATGTAGTGTTGTGGTGTCTCTCTTTATGTAGTGTTGTGGTGTCTCTCTTTATGTAGTGTTGTGGTGTCTCTCTTTATGTAGTGTTGTGGTGTCTCTCTTTATGTAGTGTTGTGGTGTCTCTATGTAGTGTTGTGTTGTCTCTCTTTATGTAGTGTTGTGGTGTCTCTATGTAGTGTTGTGGCGTCTCTCTTTATGTAGTGTTGTGGTGTCTCTCTTTATGTAGTGTTGTGGTGTCTCTCTTTATGTAGTGTTGTGGTGTCTCTCTTTATGTAGTGTTGTGGTGTCTCTCTTTATGTAGTGTTGTGGTGTCTCTATGTAGTGTTGTGTTGTCTCTCTTTATGTAGTGTTGTGGTGTCTCTATGTAGTGTTGTGGCGTCTCTCTTTATGTAGTGTTGTGGCGTCTCTCTTTATGTAGTGTTGTGGTGTCTCTCTTTATGTAGTGTTGTGGTGTCTCTCTTTATGTAGTGTTGTGGCGTCTATCTTTATGTAGTGTTGTGGTGTCTCTCTTTATGTAGTGTTGTGGTGTCTCTCTTTATGTAGTGTTGTGGCGTCTCTCTTTATGTAGTGTTGTGGTGTCTCTCTTTATGTAGTGTTGTGGTGTCTCTCTTTATGTAGTGTTGTGGTGTTTCTCTTTATGTAGTGATGTCCAGAACAGACTATGGGAGGTGCACAGTACTACATAGAGCCATGACTACATGGAACTCTATTCCACATCAGGTAACTCATGCCAGCAGTAGAATCAGATTTAAAAAACAGGTAAAAATACACCTTATGGAACAGCGGGGACTGTGAAGCAACACAAACATAGACACATGCAACACACGATAACATACGCACTATACACACATGTGCACATGGATTTTGTGTTATAGATATGTCCAATGTAGTTCAGTTGGTAGAGCACAGCGTTTGCAATGCCAGGGTTGTGGGTTCGATTCCCACGTGGGACCAGTATGGGAAAATAAATGTATGCACTCACTAACTGTAAGTCGCTCTGGATAAGAGCGTCTGCTAAATGACTAAAATGTAAATGTAATATGTGGTAGTAGAGTAGGGGCCTGAGGGCACAAACTTAGTGTGCTGTGAAATCTGTTATGAATGTATTGTAATGTTTTTTTTTTAATTGTCTGACTGCCTTAATTTTACTGGACCCCAGGAAGAGTAGCTGATGGGAATCCATAATAAATACAAATACAATACAGATGATTGTTGGGAATCCTTGATTATTGGTATTTCAGCTGTCAGCTTCAACGATGATTGATGACTAACTAGAAAATGGGAAGACCGCGTGGATTGGTGTAACTGTGTATTGATGACTAACTAGAAAATGGGAAGACCGCGTGGATTGGTGTAACTGTGTATTGATGACTAACTAGAAAATGGGAAGACCGCGTGGATTGGTGTAACTGTGTATTGATGACTAACTAGAAAATGGGAAGACCGCGTGGATTGGTGTAACTGTGTATTGATGACTAACTAGAAAATGGGAAGACCGCGTGGATTGGTGTAACTGTGTATTGATGACTAACTAGAAAATGGGAAGACCGCGTGGATTGGTGTAACTGTGTATTGATGACTAACTAGAAAATGGGAAGACCGCGTGGATTGGTGTAACTGTGTATTGATGACTAACTAGAAAATGGGAAGACCGCGTGGATTGGTGTAACTGTGTATTGATGACTAACTAGAAAATGGGAAGACCGCGTGGATTGGTGTAACTGTGTATTGATGACTAACTAGAAAATGGGAAGACCGCGTGGATTGGTGTAACTGTGTATTGATGACTAACTAGAAAATGGGAAGACCGCGTGGATTGGTGTAACTGTGTATTGATGACTAACTAGAAAATGGGAAGACCGCGTGGATTGGTGTAACTGTGTATTGATGACTAACTAGAAAATGGGAAGACCGCGTGGATTGGTGTAACTGTGTATTGATGACTAACTAGAAAATGGGAAGACCGCGTGGATTGGTGTAACTGTGTATTGATGACTAACTAGAAAATGGGAAGACCGCGTGGATTGGTGTAACTGTGTATTGATGACTAACTAGAAAATGGGAAGACCGCGTGGATTGGTGTAACTGTGTATTGATGACTAACTAGAAAATGGGAAGACCGCGTGGATTGGTGTAACTGTGTATTGATGACTAACTAGAAAATGGGAAGACCGCGTGGATTGGTGTAACTGTGTATTGATGACTAACTAGAAAATGGGAAGACCGCGTGGATTGGTGTAACTGTGTATTGATGACTAACTAGAAAATGGGAAGACCGCGTGGATTGGTGTAACTGTGTATTGATGACTAACTAGAAAATGGGAAGACCGCGTGGATTGGTGTAACTGTGTATTGATGACTAACTAGAAAATGGGAAGACCGCGTGGATTGGTGTAACTGTGTATTGATGACTAACTAGAAAATGGGAAGACCGCGTGGATTGGTGTAACTGTGTATTGATGACTAACTAGAAAATGGGAAGACCGCGTGGATTGGTGTAACTGTGTATTGATGACTAACTAGAAAATGGGAAGACCGCGTGGATTGGTGTAACTGTGTATTGATGACTAACTAGAAAATGGGAAGACCGCGTGGATTGGTGTAACTGTGTATTGATGACTAACTAGAAAATGGGAAGACCGCGTGGATTGGTGTAACTGTGTATTGATGACTAACTAGAAAATGGGAAGACCGCGTGGATTGGTGTAACTGTGTATTGATGACTAACTAGAAAATGGGAAGACCGCGTGGATTGGTGTAACTGTGTATTGATGACTAACTAGAAAATGGGAAGACCGCGTGGATTGGTGTAACTGTGTATTGATGACTAACTAGAAAATGGGAAGACCGCGTGGATTGGTGTAACTGTGTATTGATGACTAACTAGAAAATGGGAAGACCGCGTGGATTGGTGTAACTGTGTATTGATGACTAACTAGAAAATGGGAAGACCGCGTGGATTGGTGTAACTGTGTATTGATGACTAACTAGAAAATGGGAAGACCGCGTGGATTGGTGTAACTGTGTATTGATGACTAACTAGAAAATGGGAAGACCGCGTGGATTGGTGTAACTGTGTATTGATGACTAACTAGAAAATGGGAAGACCGCGTGGATTGGTGTAACTGTGTATTGATGACTAACTAGAAAATGGGAAGACCGCGTGGATTGGTGTAACTGTGTATTGATGACTAACTAGAAAATGGGAAGACCGCGTGGATTGGTGTAACTGTGTATTGATGACTAACTAGAAAATGGGAAGACCGCGTGGATTGGTGTAACTGTGTATTGATGACTAACTAGAAAATGGGAAGACCGCGTGGATTGGTGTAACTGTGTATTGATGACTAACTAGAAAATGGGAAGACCGCGTGGATTGGTGTAACTGTGTATTGATGACTAACTAGAAAATGGGAAGACCGCGTGGATTGGTGTAACTGTGTATTGATGACTAACTAGAAAATGGGAAGACCGCGTGGATTGGTGTAACTGTGTATTGATGACTAACTAGAAAATGGGAAGACCGCGTGGATTGGTGTAACTGTGTATTGATGACTAACTAGAAAATGGGAAGACCGCGTGGATTGGTGTAACTGTGTATTGATGACTAACTAGAAAATGGGAAGACCGCGTGGATTGGTGTAACTGTGTATTGATGACTAACTAGAAAATGGGAAGACCGCGTGGATTGGTGTAACTGTGTATTGATGACTAACTAGAAAATGGGAAGACCGCGTGGATTGGTGTAACTGTGTATTGATGACTAACTAGAAAATGGGAAGACCGCGTGGATTGGTGTAACTGTGTATTGATGACTAACTAGAAAATGGGAAGACCGCGTGGATTGGTGTAACTGTGTATTGATGACTAACTAGAAAATGGGAAGACCGCGTGGATTGGTGTAACTGGAAAATGGGAAGACCGCGTGGATTGGTGTAACTGTGTATTGATGACTAACTAGAAAATGGGAAGACCGCGTGGATTGGTGTAACTGTGTATTGATGACTAACTAGAAAATGGGAAGACCGCGTGGATTGGTGTAACTGTGTATTGATGACTAACTAGAAAATGGGAAGACCGCGTGGATTGGTGTAACTGTGTATTGATGACTAACTAGAAAATGGGAAGACCGCGTGGATTGGTGTAACTGTGTATTGATGACTAACTAGAAAATGGGAAGACCGCGTGGATTGGTGTAACTGTGTATTGATGACTAACTAGAAAATGGGAAGACCGCGTGGATTGGTGTAACTGTGTATTGATGACTAACTAGAAAATGGGAAGACCGCGTGGATTGGTGTAACTGTGTATTGATGACTAACTAGAAAATGGGAAGACCGCGTGGATTGGTGTAACTGTGTATTGATGACTAACTAGAAAATGGGAAGACCGCGTGGATTGGTGTAACTGTGTATTGATGACTAACTAGAAAATGGGAAGACCGCGTGGATTGGTGTAACTGTGTATTGATGACTAACTAGAAAATGGGAAGACCGCGTGGATTGGTGTAACTGTGTATTGATGACTAACTAGAAAATGGGAAGACCGCGTGGATTGGTGTAACTGTGTATTGATGACTAACTAGAAAATGGGAAGACCGCGTGGATTGGTGTAACTGTGTATTGATGACTAACTAGAAAATGGGAAGACCGCGTGGATTGGTGTAACTGTGTATTGATGACTAACTAGAAAATGGGAAGACCGCGTGGATTGGTGTAACTGTGTATTGATGACTAACTAGAAAATGGGAAGACCGCGTGGATTGGTGTAACTGTGTATTGATGACTAACTAGAAAATGGGAAGACCGCGTGGATTGGTGTAACTGTGTATTGATGACTAACTAGAAAATGGGAAGACCGCGTGGATTGGTGTAACTGTGTATTGATGACTAACTAGAAAATGGGAAGACCGCGTGGATTGGTGTAACTGTGTATTGATGACTAACTAGAAAATGGGAAGACCGCGTGGATTGGTGTAACTGTGTATTGATGACTAACTAGAAAATGGGAAGACCGCGTGGATTGGTGTAACTGTGTATTGATGACTAACTAGAAAATGGGAAGACCGCGTGGATTGGTGTAACTGTGTATTGATGACTAACTAGAAAATGGGAAGACCGCGTGGGATTGGTGTAACTGTGTATTGATGACTAACTAGAAAATGGGAAGACCGCGTGGATTGGTGTAACTGTGTATTGATGACTAACTAGAAAATGGGAAGACCGCGTGGATTGGTGTAACTGTGTATTGATGACTAACTAGAAAATGGGAAGACCGCGTGGATTGGTGTAACTGTGTATTGATGACTAACTAGAAAATGGGAAGACCGCGTGGATTGGTGTAACTGTGTATTGATGACTAACTAGAAAATGGGAAGACCGCGTGGATTGGTGTAACTGTGTATTGATGACTAACTAGAAAATGGGAAGACCGCGTGGATTGGTGTAACTGTGTATTGATGACTAACTAGAAAATGGGAAGACCGCGTGGATTGGTGTAACTGTGTATTGATGACTAACTAGAAAATGGGAAGACCGCGTGGATTGGTGTAACTGTGTATTGATGACTAACTAGAAAATGGGAAGACCGCGTGGATTGGTGTAACTGTGTATTGATGACTAACTAGAAAATGGGAAGACCGCGTGGATTGGTGTAACTGTGTATTGATGACTAACTAGAAAATGGGAAGACCGCGTGGATTGGTGTAACTGTGTATTGATGACTAACTAGAAAATGGGAAGACCGCGTGGATTGGTGTAACTGTGTATTGATGACTAACTAGAAAATGGGAAGACCGCGTGGATTGGTGTAACTGTGTATTGATGACTAACTAGAAAATGGGAAGACCGCGTGGATTGGTGTAACTGTGTATTGATGACTAACTAGAAAATGGGAAGACCGCGTGGATTGGTGTAACTGTGTATTGATGACTAACTAGAAAATGGGAAGACCGCGTGGATTGGTGTAACTGTGTATTGATGACTAACTAGAAAATGGGAAGACCGCGTGGATTGGTGTAACTGTGTATTGATGACTAACTAGAAAATGGGAAGACCGCGTGGATTGGTGTAACTGTGTATTGATGACTAACTAGAAAATGGGAAGACCCGCGTGGATTGGTGTAACTGTGTATTGATGACTAACTAGAAAATGGGAAGACCGCGTGGATTGGTGTAACTGTGTATTGATGACTAACTAGAAAATGGGAAGACCGCGTGGATTGGTGTAACTGTGTATTGATGACTAACTAGAAAATGGGAAGACCGCGTGGATTGGTGTAACTGTGTATTGATGACTAACTAGAAAATGGGAAGACCGCGTGGATTGGTGTAACTGTGTATTGATGACTAACTAGAAAATGGGAAGACCGCGTGGATTGGTGTAACTGTGTATTGATGACTAACTAGAAAATGGGAAGACCATGCGTGGATTGGTGTAACTGTGTATTGATGACTAACTAGAAAATGGGAAGACCGCGTGGATTGGTGTAACTGTGTATTGATGACTAACTAGAAAATGGGAAGACCGCGTGGATTGGTGTAACTGTGTATTGATGACTAACTAGAAAATGGGAAGACCGCGTGGATTGGTGTAACTGTGTATTGATGACTAACTAGAAAATGGGAAGACCGCGTGGATTGGTGTAACTGTGTATTGATGACTAACTAGAAAATGGGAAGACCGCGTGGATTGGTGTAACTGTGTATTGATGACTAACTAGAAAATGGGAAGACCGCGTGGATTGGTGTAACTGTGTATTGATGACTAACTAGAAAATGGGAAGACCGCGTGGATTGGTGTAACTGTGTATTGATGACTAACTAGAAAATGGGAAGACCGCGTGGATTGGTGTAACTGTGTATTGATGACTAACTAGAAAATGGGAAGACCGCGTGGATTGGTGTAACTGTGTATTGATGACTAACTAGAAAATGGGAAGACCGCGTGGATTGGTGTAACTGTGTATTGATGACTAACTAGAAAATGGGAAGACCGCGTGGATTGGTGTAACTGTGTATTGATGACTAACTAGAAAATGGGAAGACCGCGTGGATTGGTGTAACTGTGTATTGATGACTAACTAGAAAATGGGAAGACCGCGTGGATTGGTGTAACTGTGTATTGATGACTAACTAGAAAATGGGAAGACCGCGTGGATTGGTGTAACTGTGTATTGATGACTAACTAGAAAATGGGAAGACCGCGTGGATTGGTGTAACTGTGTATTGATGACTAACTAGAAAATGGGAAGACCGCGTGGATTGGTGTAACTGTGTATTGATGACTAACTAGAAAATGGGAAGACCGCGTGGATTGGTGTAACTGTGTATTGATGACTAACTAGAAAATGGGAAGACCGCGTGGATTGGTGTAACTGTGTATTGATGACTAACTAGAAAATGGGAAGACCGCGTGGATTGGTGTAACTGTGTATTGATGACTAACTAGAAAATGGGAAGACCGCGTGGATTGGTGTAACTGTGTATTGATGACTAACTAGAAAATGGGAAGACCGCGTGGATTGGTGTAACTGTGTATTGATGACTAACTAGAAAATGGGAAGACCGCGTGGATTGGTGTAACTGTGTATTGATGACTAACTAGAAAATGGGAAGACCGCGTGGATTGGTGTAACTGTGTATTGATGACTAACTAGAAAATGGGAAGACCGCGTGGATTGGTGTAACTGTGTATTGATGACTAACTAGAAAATGGGAAGACCGCGTGGATTGGTGTAACTGTGTATTGATGACTAACTAGAAAATGGGAAGACCGCGTGGATTGGTGTAACTGTGTATTGATGACTAACTAGAAAATGGGAAGACCGCGTGGATTGGTGTAACTGTGTATTGATGACTAACTAGAAAATGGGAAGACCGCGTGGATTGGTGTAACTGTGTATTGATGACTAACTAGAAAATGGGAAGACCGCGTGGATTGGTGTAACTGTGTATTGATGACTAACTAGAAAATGGGAAGACCGCGTGGATTGGTGTAACTGTGTATTGATGACTAACTAGAAAATGGGAAGACCGCGTGGATTGGTGTAACTGTGTATTGATGACTAACTAGAAAATGGGAAGACCGCGTGGATTGGTGTAACTGTGTATTGATGACTAACTAGAAAATGGGAAGACCGCGTGGATTGGTGTAACTGTGTATTGATGACTAACTAGAAAATGGGAAGACCGCGTGGATTGGTGTAACTGTGTATTGATGACTAACTAGAAAATGGGAAGACCGCGTGGATTGGTGTAACTGTGTATTGATGACTAACTAGAAAATGGGAAGACCGCGTGGATTGGTGTAACTGTGTATTGATGACTAACTAGAAAATGGGAAGACCGCGTGGATTGGTGTAACTGTGTATTGATGACTAACTAGAAAATGGGAAGACCGCGTGGATTGGTGTAACTGTGTATTGATGACTAACTAGAAAATGGGAAGACCGCGTGGATTGGTGTAACTGTGTATTGATGACTAACTAGAAAATGGGAAGACCGGCGTGGATTGGTGTAACTGTGTATTGATGACTAACTAGAAAATGGGAAGACCAGCGTGGATTGGTGTAACTGTGTATTGATGACTAACTAGAAAATGGGAAGACCGCGTGGATTGGTGTAACTGTGTATTGATGACTAACTAGAAAATGGGAAGACCGCGTGGATTGGTGTAACTGTGTATTGATGACTAACTAGAAAATGGGAAGACCGCGTGGATTGGTGTAACTGTGTATTGATGACTAACTAGAAAATGGGAAGACCGCGTGGATTGGTGTAACTGTGTATTGATGACTAACTAGAAAATGGGAAGACCGCGTGGATTGGTGTAACTGTGTATTGATGACTAACTAGAAAATGGGAAGACCGCGTGGATTGGTGTAACTGTGTATTGATGACTAACTAGAAAATGGGAAGACCGCGTGGATTGGTGTAACTGTGTATTGATGACTAACTAGAAAATGGGAAGACCGCGTGGATTGGTGTAACTGTGTATTGATGACTAACTAGAAAATGGGAAGACCGCGTGGATTGGTGTAACTGTGTATTGATGACTAACTAGAAAATGGGAAGACCGCGTGGATTGGTGTAACTGTGTATTGATGACTAACTAGAAAATGGGAAGACCGCGTGGATTGGTGTAACTGTGTATTGATGACTAACTAGAAAATGGGAAGACCGCGTGGATTGGTGTAACTGTGTATTGATGACTAACTAGAAAATGGGAAGACCAGCGTGGATTGGTGTAACTGTGTATTGATGACTAACTAGAAAATGGGAAGACCGCGTGGATTGGTGTAACTGTGTATTGATGACTAACTAGAAAATGGGAAGACCGCGTGGATTGGTGTAACTGTGTATTGATGACTAACTAGAAAATGGGAAGACCGCGTGGATTGGTGTAACTGTGTATTGATGACTAACTAGAAAATGGGAAGACCGCGTGGATTGGTGTAACTGTGTATTGATGACTAACTAGAAAATGGGAAGACCGCGTGGATTGGTGTAACTGTGTATTGATGACTAACTAGAAAATGGGAAGACCGCGTGGATTGGTGTAACTGTGTATTGATGACTAACTAGAAAATGGGAAGACCGCGTGGATTGGTGTAACTGTGTATTGATGACTAACTAGAAAATGGGAAGACCGCGTGGATTGGTGTAACTGTGTATTGATGACTAACTAGAAAATGGGAAGACCGCGTGGATTGGTGTAACTGTGTATTGATGACTAACTAGAAAATGGGAAGACCGCGTGGATTGGTGTAACTGTGTATTGATGACTAACTAGAAAATGGGAAGACCGCGTGGATTGGTGTAACTGTGTATTGATGACTAACTAGAAAATGGGAAGACCGCGTGGATTGGTGTAACTGTGTATTGATGACTAACTAGAAAATGGGAAGACCGCGTGGATTGGTGTAACTGTGTATTGATGACTAACTAGAAAATGGGAAGACCGCGTGGATTGGTGTAACTGTGTATTGATGACTAACTAGAAAATGGGAAGACCGCGTGGATTGGTGTAACTGTGTATTGATGACTAACTAGAAAATGGGAAGACCGCGTGGATTGGTGTAACTGTGTATTGATGACTAACTAGAAAATGGGAAGACCGCGTGGATTGGTGTAACTGTGTATTGATGACTAACTAGAAAATGGGAAGACCGCGTGGATTGGTGTAACTGTGTATTGATGACTAACTAGAAAATGGGAAGACCGCGTGGATTGGTGTAACTGTGTATTGATGACTAACTAGAAAATGGGAAGACCGCGTGGATTGGTGTAACTGTGTATTGATGACTAACTAGAAAATGGGAAGACCGCGTGGATTGGTGTAACTGTGTATTGATGACTAACTAGAAAATGGGAAGACCGCGTGGATTGGTGTAACTGTGTATTGATGACTAACTAGAAAATGGGAAGACCGCGTGGATTGGTGTAACTGTGTATTGATGACTAACTAGAAAATGGGAAGACCGCGTGGATTGGTGTAACTGTGTATTGATGACTAACTAGAAAATGGGAAGACCGCGTGGATTGGTGTAACTGTGTATTGATGACTAACTAGAAAATGGGAAGACCGCGTGGATTGGTGTAACTGTGTATTGATGACTAACTAGAAAATGGGAAGACCGCGTGGATTGGTGTAACTGTGTATTGATGACTAACTAGAAAATGGGAAGACCGCGTGGATTGGTGTAACTGTGTATTGATGACTAACTAGAAAATGGGAAGACCGCGTGGATTGGTGTAACTGTGTATTGATGACTAACTAGAAAATGGGAAGACCGCGTGGATTGGTGTAACTGTGTATTGATGACTAACTAGAAAATGGGAAGACCGCGTGGATTGGTGTAACTGTGTATTGATGACTAACTAGAAAATGGGAAGACCGCGTGGATTGGTGTAACTGTGTATTGATGACTAACTAGAAAATGGGAAGACCGCGTGGATTGGTGTAACTGTGTATTGATGACTAACTAGAAAATGGGAAGACCGCGTGGATTGGTGTAACTGTGTATTGATGACTAACTAGAAAATGGGAAGACCGCGTGGATTGGTGTAACTGTGTATTGATGACTAACTAGAAAATGGGAAGACCGCGTGGATTGGTGTAACTGTGTATTGATGACTAACTAGAAAATGGGAAGACCGCGTGGATTGGTGTAACTGTGTATTGATGACTAACTAGAAAATGGGAAGACCGCGTGGATTGGTGTAACTGTGTATTGATGACTAACTAGAAAATGGGAAGACCGCGTGGATTGGTGTAACTGTGTATTGATGACTAACTAGAAAATGGGAAGACCGCGTGGATTGGTGTAACTGTGTATTGATGACTAACTAGAAAATGGGAAGACCGCGTGGATTGGTGTAACTGTGTATTGATGACTAACTAGAAAATGGGAAGACCGCGTGGATTGGTGTAACTGTGTATTGATGACTAACTAGAAAATGGGAAGACCGCGTGGATTGGTGTAACTGTGTATTGATGACTAACTAGAAAATGGGAAGACCGCGTGGATTGGTGTAACTGTGTATTGATGACTAACTAGAAAATGGGAAGACCGCGTGGATTGGTGTAACTGTGTATTGATGACTAACTAGAAAATGGGAAGACCGCGTGGATTGGTGTAACTGTGTATTGATGACTAACTAGAAAATGGGAAGACCGCGTGGATTGGTGTAACTGTGTATTGATGACTAACTAGAAAATGGGAAGACCGCGTGGATTGGTGTAACTGTGTATTGATGACTAACTAGAAAATGGGAAGACCGCGTGGATTGGTGTAACTGTGTATTGATGACTAACTAGAAAATGGGAAGACCGCGTGGATTGGTGTAACTGTGTATTGATGACTAACTAGAAAATGGGAAGACCGCGTGGATTGGTGTAACTGTGTCGGTAGATAATTCATCTAGACCTATCCAATACTTTTACATCTTTGAGGGGAGTGGCCAGGCAAGAAATGGGATGCGGCTTAAAATGATATAGCTAATGAACGACAGCAAGATTACTCTCGCTTCCAACAAGTTTAGGATAGGATACGGATTGCTTTGCTACGTACAATCCAAATAATTCTGAACTGCTAAAATTACTCCAATACATATATTTTAATCATTTTTCATGTCATTTTGGCCAGCTGATAGGCCTACCCACTGATCTATCGGAAGAAGGTGTGAACGTTAGCTCCAGCTTATGGCTACTTTTAGACGAAATGAAAACCCGACCCACAATTTTATACTACTATATTACTAACTAGCTAGCTAATTATACTGTCTCTAAACCAGATACAAAAGACAAAGCAACAAGTAGGCTGTGTTTTTATCTGAATGGGGTTGGGGAGAAAGCACAGCATGTGGCCTCAATTAGCCTGGTTAGCTTCACTAGGCTACTCCAGTCAATACAGGCACTGGTTAGCTTCACTAGGCTACTCCAGTCAATACAGGCACTGGTTAGCTTCACTAGGCTACTCCAGTCAATACAGGCACTGGTTAGCTTCACTAGGCTACTCCAGTCAATACAGGCACTGGTTAGCTTCACTAGGCTACTCCAGTCAATACAGGCACTGGTTAGCTTCACTAGGCTACTCCAGTCAATACAGGCACTGGTTAGCTTCACTAGGCTACTCCAGTCAATACAGGCACTGGTTAGCTTCACTAGGCTACTCCAGTCAATACAGGCACTGGTTAGCTTCACTAGGCTACTCCAGTCAATACAGGCACTGGTTAGCTTCACTAGGCTACTCCAGTCAATACAGGCACTGGTTAGCTTCACTAGGCTACTCCAGTCAATACAGGCACTGGTTAGCTTCACTAGGCTACTCCAGTCAATACAGGCACTGGTTAGCTTCACTAGGCTACTCCAGTCAATACAGGCACTGGTTAGCTTCACTAGGCTACTCCAGTCAATACAGGCACTGGTTAGCTTCACTAGGCTACTCCAGTCAATACAGGCACTGGTTAGCTTCACTAGGCTACTCCAGTCAATACAGGCACTGGTTAGCTTCACTAGGCTACTCCAGTCAATACAGGCACTGGTTAGCTTCACTAGGCTACTCCAGTCAATACAGGCACTGGTTAGCTTCACTAGGCTACTCCAGTCAATACAGGCACTGGTTAGCTTCACTAGGCTACTCCAGTCAATACAGGCACTGGTTAGCTTCACTAGGCTACTCCAGTCAATACAGGCACTGGTTAGCTTCACTAGGCTACTCCAGTCAATACAGGCACTGGTTAGCTTCACTAGGCTACTCCAGTCAATACAGGCACTGGTTAGCTTCACTAGGCTACTCCAGTCAATACAGGCACTGGTTAGCTTCACTAGGCTACTCCAGTCAATACAGGCACTGGTTAGCTTCACTAGGCTACTCCAGTCAATACAGGCACTGGTTAGCTTCACTAGGCTACTCCAGTCAATACAGGCACTGGTTAGCTTCACTAGGCTACTCCAGTCAATACAGGCACTGGTTAGCTTCACTAGGCTACTCCAGTCAATACAGGCACTGGTTTGTGGGGTGATAAAGAACATTGTGGCTGTTACAAATTAGCTACTTGTGGCTGCTCCCATCTCGCCGCCACCAGTCTCTCCCTCCCTCAGCAATGCTCAGATTAAAAACTTAAAAGTTTTTAAAAAACACATGCATTTCAAATATCTGATAAATTCATGCGTATAGTGAAATCATTCCAAACCCCATCCCTACTCTTCAGTGTGTGTGTGTGTGTGTGTGTGTGTGTGTGTGTGTGTGTGTGTGTGTGTGTGTGTGTGTGTGTGTGTGTTTGTGGTCTCTGCACCACCCAATGATCTCACACCTCACAGCTTCATTACAACTTCAAGGATCTCTAAACTCACTGACAGTTTAGAAAATTGGACAGATAATATTGATGTGGAGCAGATATCACCAGAGTACTTTGTTCAGGAGAAAGACAACTGTAACGTTACTCACCAACGGTGTATATACTGCAGTCAGTCAGCTTGTTGATGGAGGCTTCCTGGTAAACTCCATCAGGGTTCTTCACCTCCACTACAGCACCAACCTGGCAGACCAGACATACGGCTGTTAACATCCAATACTGGCTGACTGACAGCCTGGGATGGCTGACTGACTGCCTGGGATGGCTGACTGACTGCCTGGGATGGCTGACTGACTGCCTGGGATGGCTGACTGACAGCCTGGGATGGCTGACTGACAGCCTGGGATGGCTGACTGACTGCCTGGGATGGCTGACTGAAGAGCCGTCTTACCTTCAGAGGGCCTTGGATGCTGTCATCATGGACCTCCACTGTGGTCAGGTCTGGTTTAAAGGTCACCTGAAGAGGAAGAGGAGGAGAGTGGGGAAGAGGGGAAGGGGGTTAGAGGGTTGATTCCTCCACATCACAAGGCCTGGGAGCGACAACCTCTGCCCTTACCTCATCCCTAGCTGATAGAAGGACTCATCCCATGTAATGCCCTGATCTGAACTCATCCTACCTCCTCATGCCCTAAACTCATCGGCTGGTGGACAGAACGACCAACGTGCTGCTGTAGACTCACCCCTGACTGACAGAGGAGCCGCTGTCCACCTCTCCATGACTAGGAGAGGTGACAGAGGTCTTGAGCTGCCTCCAGCTACTTTATCACTTTAAATCAACAGGCTTTAACGTGAAACCCCAGACAGTCAGACAGACAAGAGATCACAACACTACATTTGTGTGACAGCCTAGATGCCACATAGCATCAAACTCTTCCCTTCGCTCGTCCACAGAGGAAAACAGGATGGATGGTGTCTTGATAACTTTGACCCAACATCCTGTCCACACCGCTAGACAGTATTTGGGGTGTTTTTTCCAGTCTCCCTACATAATGATGAGTGAGGAGAGGCGTTTTAGACATAATTATGCACCATAGCGGTATTTTTATTTTATTTCAACCAATGGCATCGTCGGTTGATTGAGCCTGCAGTCTGATCTAAAAATGAATGGAGTCATGTCTTGGAGCAATTATTGTGGCCTTTGTGTTTCACCGATTGCACGATCCCACTAGCAACGAGTAGATCTGTTTGGCCTTGTTCAATAGATCTGTTTGGCCTTGTTCAATAGATCCATTGGACTGCATTGGGGACATAAATCCCTGCTTGATAGGCAGCAGGTGGTTAAGGGTATTAGCTGCTTGATAGGCAGCAGGTGGTTAAGGGTATTAGCTGCTTGATAGGCAGCAGGTGGTTAAGGGTATTAGCTGCTTGATAGGCAGCAGGTGGTTAAGGGTATTAGCTGCTTGATAGGCAGCAGGTGGTTAAGGGTATTAGCTGCTTGATAGGCAGCAGGTGGTTAAGGGTATTAGCTGCTTGATAGGCAGCAGGTGGTTAAGGGTATTAGCTGCTTGATAGGCAGCAGGTGGTTAAGAGTATTGAGCCAGTAACCAAAAGTTCGCTGGTTCGAAATCCCCAAGCCGACTAGGTGAAATAAATCTGTCGATGTGTTCTTGAGCAAGGCACTTAACCCTAATTGCTCCTGTAAGTTGTTTTGGATAAGAGCATCTGTTAAATTATGTAAATGATATTGTGTGATGCTAACAGAGGTCTATTTTCTGGGTGACGTGAACATTGACTGGTTAAGCAACTACCGTAAAACCTCAATTAATAGCCTGGGCCTTTATTTGCTTAAATCACTGAACACAACAGGAGCTTATTAGAGACAGGCTTCTATTAGAGACAGGCTTCTATTTGAGCCAGGCGTCTATTTCGTTAATGCACACAGCTTTTGCTAATTTGCATAGTTAATTGTTTAAATACAGCATTAACTTCCGGCATTTTAATACATTTCTTCATTTCCTGCACTAATGCGTTATCTTTTACACACGGTCATGTTTCTTTTGTCTTAGTATGCCTCCAGAAAGAAAAAATATATAATAATAATTATTATTATTCTCCTCTGACTGGGAATTCTTTCCACTAGAGGGTGAACAGACGATTTCTTTGGGTCTGTAGTCCCGAAGTTGTTGACTGTTTTTGTGTTTGTCAGTTAGATAGCAGTATTCAGCTGTTAGCAGCCAATGGCTAGAAATTTCTAACTGGTGATAAAAATGGACGATTCACAATTTTGAAAAGAAAAAGTGCAGTGTTCTTTCGCCCATCTTAATCTTTTATTTTTATTGGCCAGTCTGAAATATGGCTTTTTCTTTGCAACTCTGCCTAGAAGGTCAGCATCCCGGAGTCGCCTCTTTACTGTTGACGTTGGGACTGGTGTTTTCCGGGTACTATTTAATGAAGCTGCCAGTTGAGGACCTGTGAGGCGTCTGTTTCTCAAACTAGATACGCTTATTTATTTGTCCTCTTGCTCAGTTGTGCACCGGGGCCTCCCACTCCTCTTTCTATTCTGGTTAGAGTCAGTTTGTGCTGTTCTGTGAAGGGAGTAGTACACAGCATTGTACGAGATCTTCAGTTTCTTGGTAATTTCTCGCATGGAATAGCCTTCATTTCTCAGAACAAGAATAGACTGACGAGTTTCAGAACAAAGTTATTTGTTTCTGGCCATTTTGAGCCTGTAATCGAACCCACAATTGCTGATGCTCCAGATACTCAACTAGTCTCAAGAAGGCCAGTTTTATTGCTTCTTTAATCAGCACAACAGTTTTCAGCTGTGCTAACATAATTGCAAAAGGGTTTTCTAATGATCAACTAGCCTTTTAAAATAATAAACTTGGATTAGCAAACACAACATACCATTGGACCACAGGACATGGGCCTCTATACGCCTATGTAGATATTCCAATAAAAATCTGCCGTTTCCAGCTACAATAGCCATTTACAACATTAACGACGTCTACACTGTATTTCTGATCAATTTGATGTTATTTTAATGGACCAAAAAATTGCTTTTCTTTCGAAAACAAGGACATTTCTAAGTGAATCCAAACTTTTGAACGGTAGTGTACATGCAAACCGTTTTACACCAAGTACATTACAATGCCAGAATTTGAAAGAAGCGGTTTCATTTTGTTTTTGCACTACAGAATTCATTGCCCCTCATAGTAACAATGATATATTTTTTCCTGATTTATCTGTTGGAATACGTCTGCAGATGAACAGTAAAGGCCCTGATGGACCAAGACCCCTGATGCTGGACACCTCTAAAGACCCCTGATGCTGGACACCTCTAAAGACCCCTGATGCTGGACACCTCTAAAGACAACCGATGCTGGACACCTCTAAAGACAACCGATGCTGGACACCTCTAAAGACCCCTGATGCTGGACACCTCTAAAGACCCCTGATGCTGGACACCTCTAAAGACCCCTGATGCTCTCTAAAGACCCCTGATGCTGGACACCTCTAAAGACCCCTGATGCTCTCTAAAGACCCCTGATGCTGGACATCTCTAAAGACCCCTGATGCTGGACATCTCTAAAGACCCCTGATGCTCTCTAAAGACCCCTGATGCTGGACACCTCTAAAGACCCCTGATTCTCTCTAAAGACCCCTGATGCTGGACACCTCTAAAGACCCCTGATGCTGGACACCTCTAAAGACCCCTGATGCTGGACACCTCTAAAGACCCTGATGCTGGACATCTCTAAAGACCCCTGATGCTGGACACCTCTAAAGACCCCTGATGCTGGACACCTCTAAAGACCCCTGATGCTGGACATCTCTAAAGACCCCTGATGCTGGACACCTCTAAAGACCCCTGATGCTGGACACCTCTAAAGACCCCTGATGCTGGACATCTCTAAAGACCCCTGATGCTGGACACCTCTAAAGACCCCTGATGCTCTCTAAAGACCCCTGATGCTCTCTAAAGACCCCTGATGCTGGACACCTCTAAAGACCCCTGATGCTGGACACCTCTAAAGACCCCTGATGCTGGACACCTCTAAAGACCCCTGATGCTGGACACCTCTAAAGACCCCTGATGCTGGACATCTCTAAAGACCCCTGATGCTGGACACCTCTAAAGACCCCTGATGCTGGACATCTCTAAAGACCCCTGATGCTGGACATCTCTAAAGACCCCTGATGCTCTCTAAAGACCCCTTATGCTGGACACCTCTAAAGACCCCTGATGCTCTCTAAAGACCCCTGATGCTGGACACCTCTAAAGACCCCTGATGCTGGACACCTCTAAAGACCCCTGATGCTGGACACCTCTAAAGACCCCTGTGAATCCTCCACTATCAAACAACTACAGAGGAGACCTCCCTGCCTGCCTCCCAGTCCCAACCCCAAAACTGATGCAGCACTTTCTCCATGTACCAGGCCACACACAGAGACTGATGACCGGATCATAGACATGGACAGCTTCAGCTCTACGGCTGGCTGGGATCACAGACATGGACAGCTTCAGCTCTACGGCTGGCCGGGATCACAGACATGGACAGCTTCAGCTCTACTGCTGGCCGGCATAGTGAAGGAATGGGATGAAATGAGCGTTGATCTGATGCTGTGCTGACGGCCTACAGTGCCAGACCAGAGGTTTACTTTGCTCTGTAAACATGGCCTTCCTTTTGAGAGTACGTTACTTCATTAAAGGCCCGCCGGCATCACATGATCACCTTCAATTTGCAGGGCAGCTCCTCCTGAAAGACTCTTCACAAAACGTGACATCACACATCCCAACTTGCCAACGAATCATTGGTTTAGAAGACAAAAGAAGAGTGACAAGGTGATTCTAGCCTATTGAAACAACACAGACCATCCCCTCCCCAAACCCCTTGCTGCACACCTGAACCTTATTTTGATTTAGATTGTGGTTGGTTGTGTACATGTGAGGTCATTTGAATGGGGTGATACTTTTTTTTATTTAACCTTTATTTAACTAGGCAAGTCAGTTAAGAACAAATTCTTATTTACAATGACGGCCTACACTGGCCAAACCCGGACGACGCTGGGCCAATTGTGCGCTGCCCTATGGGACTCCCAATCACGGCCGGTTGTGATACAGCCTGGAATCGAACCAGGGGGTCTGTAGTGACGCCTCAAGCACTGAGATCCAGTGCCTTAGACCGCTGCGCCACTCGGGAACCCAACTGTTTGTGATGACAATGGGCCTTTAAACAGTTAGTTCAGATTAAAATCTATAGAGGTCTTTAAACAGCTAGATGCATTCATCCACCTATGCTGCTACGTCTTACCCGGACCACCTGTCAGCCATAGCTCTATTACAAATATATGGTTGGCCTCTTTCTCCTCCTCTAATCCCCAACTCTGTGTTTCTGGGGCTCTACCTGCCTCTAGGGGGTATATTATGTCTGGGCTGTGTTTTTGATCTGGTTCTAGCCATTTTTCAGTTGACCATTTGTCTTGGTAGCTAAGGGACAGGTTGAAAATGTCAGTGAAGACACTTGCCAGTTTGTCAGCGCATGCTCTGAGTACATGTCCTGGTAATCCGCCTGGCCCTGCGAATGTTGACCTGTTTATGTCTTATTTCACTGGACGTCCCATGTCTCCTTGAATAGCAAGGCTTGGAGTAAGTTCTCATTTACCTGCATAGACCTGGCACAAGTCATTGGTGTTAGCTGTTGTTTTGAGGGTGACATTTCAACTGTAGAATTATGTCAATGGTAACCAATTTTCAATACAGACAAACGTTGTCTAAAATGTGTAAAATTGTGCCTTTGAAAATGTATATCCAGAAAAAAACTAATATGCAAACAAACTAATGTACATTTTACATTTTAGTCATTTAGCAGACACTCTTATCCAGAGCGACTTACATGAGCAATTAGGGTTAAGTGCCTTGCTTAAGGGCACAGACAGATTTTTCACCTAGTCGGCTCGGGGATTAGAACCAGCGACCTTTCGGTTACTGGCACAACGCTCTTACCCACTAAGCTACCTGCCGCCCGAACCTTATACAATTATTTATTATAAACTGGGTGGTTCGAGCCCTGAATGCTGATTGGCTGACAGCCGTGGTATATCAGACCGTATACCATGGGTATGACAAAACATTTATTTTTACTGCTCTAATTACGTTGGTAACCAGTTTATAATAGCAATAAGGCACCTCGGGGGTTTGTGGTATATGGCCAATATACCACAGCTAAGGGCTGTGTCCAGGGACTCCGCATTGCGTCGTGCTTAAGAACAGCCCTTAGCCGTGGTATATTGGCCATATACCACACCCCCTCGGGCCTTACTGCTTCATTCAAGCACACTTTCTCATGTATAAATAAAATCGGACATTTTCCCATTTAAAATGTGTTGTGCCGGGAGAAAGTGCAGTGATGACACTTTGGGGGAGAAAT
The DNA here is from genome assembly GCF_020615455.1 of Coregonus clupeaformis. NCBI lineage: Eukaryota > Metazoa > Chordata > Actinopteri > Salmoniformes > Salmonidae > Coregonus > Coregonus clupeaformis. The sequence continues at coordinate 146,728 of NW_025533577.1, forward strand.
AAACAGAGAGAGAGGAAGAGAAAGAGAGGTGAGAAGGATGGAGAGAGACAAAAATAATGGTGTTCCAAAAAAGCTCCAGTTGCCAGGACCACAAATACAAATTCCATCTAGACACCGTTGCCCTAGAGCACACAAAAAACGATACATACATCGGCCTAAACATCAGCGCCACAGGTAACTTCCACAAAGCTGTGAACGATCTGAGAGACAAGGCAAGAAGGGCCTTCTATGCCATCAAAAGGAACATAACATTTGACATACCAATTAGGATCTGGCTAAAAAATACTTGAATAAGTTATAGAACCCATTGCCCTTTATGGTTCTGAGGTCTGGGGTCCGCTCACCAACCAAGAATTCACAAACTGGGACAAACACCAAATTGAGACTCTGCATGCAGAATTCTGCAAAAACATCCTCTGTGTACAACGAAAAACACCAAATAATGCATGCAGAGCAGAATTAGGCCGATACCCGCTAATTGTCAAAATCCAGAAAAGAGCCGTTAAATTCTATAACCACTTAAAAGGAAGCGATTCCCAAACCTTCCATAACAAAGCCATCACCTACAGAGAGATGAACTTGGAGAAGAGTCCCCTAAGTAAGCTGGTCCTGGGGCTCTGTTCACAAACACAAACAGACCCCACAGAGCCCCAGGACAGCAACACAATTAGACACAACCAAATTATGAGAAAACTAAAAGAGAATTACTTGACACATTGGAAAGAATTTACAAAAAAACAGATCAAACTAGAATGCTATTTGGCTCTAAACAGAGAGTACACAGTGGCAGAATACCTGACCACTGTGACTGACCCAAACTTAAGGAAAGCTTTGACTATGTACAGACTCAGTGAGCATAGCCTTGCTATTGAGAAAGGCCGCCGTAGGCAGACCTGGCTCTCAAGAGAAGACAGGCTATGTGCACACTGCCCACAAAATGAGGTGGAAACTGAGCTGCACTTCCTAACCTCCTGCCAAATGTATGACCATATTAGAGATTTATGTTGATTTATTGTCTCTTTTGTACTTTAACTATTTGCACATTGTTACAACACTGTATATAGACATAATATGACATTTGAAATGTCTATTCTTTTTGAACTTTGTGAGTGTAATGTTGACTGTTAATATTTATTGTTTACTTTTGTTTATTATCTACTTCACTTGCTTTGGCAATGTTAACACACGTTTCCCATGCCAATAAAGCCCTTAAATGAAATTGAAATTGAATTGAGAGAGAGGAAGAGAGAGAGGTGAGGAGGGAGAGAGAGAGAGAGAGAGAGAGAGAGAGAGAGAGAGAGAGAGAGAGAGGAAGAGAGAGAGAGAAAGAGAGGTGAGAAGGAGGGAGAGAGAGAGAAGAGAGGTGAGGAGAGAGAGAGAGAGAGAGAGAGAGAGGAGAGAGAGAGAGAGAAATAAAGAGAGGTGAGGAGGGAGAGAGAGAGAGAGAGAGAGAGAGAGAGAGAGAGAGAGAGAGAGAGGAGAGAGAGAGAGAGAGAAAGATAGGTGAGGAGGGAGAGAGAGAAAGAGAGGTGAGGAGGGGGAGAGAGAGAGAGAGAGACAGAGAGAGAGAGAGAGCAGTCCACAGCCTCTCTCTTCCCAGACCACCAACATAGAAACTTTTGTAAGCGTAAAGATTCTTGACACATCTGACAAACTCATGTCTGATCTCTGCTTTGATTCAAGGTCTGACAGAAACATTAATGTACTAAAGCAGTGAAGTGGAATTCATTAGAAGCTGAATATTCAGGACGATCACATGCAGCCTTAACTAATTGGTTTAATCTGTTACTGTGTTGAAATAACACCCCACACAAACGTAGTTCTATCGCAAGAAGCATTCTTCTAAATACGCAATCGAAAATCACTTTAAAAAGGCTAACACTGCTCCAAGACAAGTTATACTAGAAAGGTATGAACACCAGACATGTACTGTGATAACACCTCATGCACATCAAGCTGTATAGTAAAGTAGGGATCTTCTTCCTGGTAAACAAAGCTTAGACTGTCGTGATTTTAAGAGCAAAGCCATTTGGACTTCAAGAGGTGTCCAATCTGCCAGGGCACCAAGGCCATTAACCAAATAGCCAATACAATTGATTAATAAACAGAAATACACTATGCATTCTGGGAAAAACATATGTAAATAATTTGCCTACAGGTGACAGACTATATGTATTGGCTACAGCCAAAAGCCTCGTGTCCACACACACGCTGACATGAGGGAGGCGCCAGAAATGGAGCCAAACTTTAATGAGCCTTTTAATTACACACACATACATACACATATATATATATACCAATCGCCAGTCATGTTTGAAAAATATAATGTAGGATAATTAATATTAACGTCTAAAGGCTTGATTCTGTCGACATACTGGAGGCGCTGTTCGTTAGGAGAGAAAGGCCAGTGCCTGTTGCACTGCAACCTCACCCACCTTTATCTCTGAGCAGAGGCGGTCAACATTTAACAAACACTTCCTAATGCCATTGAAAAAAGCATTTCTCTCATGTTCTGTTGGGTTTCAAATTAACTTTATTTCATTGTCCAGTAGCACCTCTAAGCGAGATTTGATTTAAGCGAAACGTTCTGATCTGTTGCATCAGTCTCATTGCTTTTAAACCGTTTTTTTTTTTTATGTACAGTGGTTGTATTAAAGTCTGTTTTGGAATGGGTGGCCACTAATAAACTGGTCCTGAACATCTGGAAAACTAAGAGCATTGTATTTGGTACAAATCATTCCCTAAGTTCGAGACCTCAGCTGAATCTGGTAATGAATGGTGTGGCTGTTGAACAAGTTGAGGAGACTAAATTACTTGGTGTTACCTTAGATTGTAAACTGTCATGGTCAAAACATATAGATTCAATGGTTGTAAAGATGGGGAGAGGTCTGTCCGTAATAAAGAGATGCTCTGCTTTTTTGACACCACACTCCAGAAAGCAAGTCCTGCAGGCTCTAGTTTTGTCTTATCTTTATTATTGTCCAGTCGTGTGGTCCAGTGCTGCATGGAAAGACCTAGTTAAGCTGCAGCTGGCCCAGAACAGACCGGCACGTCTTGCTCTTCATTGTAATCAGAGGGATAATATTAATACTATGCATGCCAGTCTCTCTTGGCTGAAGAACAGATATAGCCCCTGGTTCTCCTCAGACTTGACTGCCCTTGACCAGCACAAAAACATCCTGTGGTGTACTGCATTAGCATCGAACAGCCCCCGCGATATGCAACTTTTCAGGGATGTCAGGAATCAATATACACAATCAGTCAGGAAAGCAAAGGCTAGCTTTTTCAAACAGAAATTTGCATCCTGTAGCACTAACTCCAAAAAGTTTTGGGACACTGTAAAGTCCATGGAGAATAAGAGCACCTCCTCCCAGCTGCTCACTGCACTGAGGCTAGGAAACACTGTCACCACCGATAAATCTACAATAATCGAGAATTTCAACAAGCATTTTGCTACGGCTGGCCATGCTTTCCAACTGGCTACCACTACCCCGGCCACCAGCTCTGCACCCTCCGCTGCAACTTGCCCATGCCCCCCGCTTCTCCTTCACACAAATTCAGACAGCTGATGTTCTGAAAGAGCTGAAAAATCTGGACCCCTACAAATCAGCTGGGCTAGACATTCTGGACCCTTTCTTTCTAAAATTAGCTGCCGAAATTGTCTCAACCCCTATTACTAGCCTGGTCAACCTCTCTTTCGTAACGTCTGAGATCCCCAGAGATTGGAAAGCTGCCGCGGTCATCCCCCTCTTCAAAGGGGGTGACACTCTAGACCCAAACTGTTACAGACCTATATCCATCCTGCCCTGCCTTTCGAAAGTATTTGAAAGCCAAATTAACAAACAGATCACCGACCATTTCGAATCCCACCGTACCTTCTCCGCTATGCAATCCGGTTTCCGAGCTGGTCATGGGTGCACTTCAGCCACGCTCAAGGTCCTAAACGATATTATAACCGTGATCGATAATAGACAGTACTGTGCAGCCGTCTTCATCGACCTGGCCAAGGCTTTCGACTCTGTCAACCACCGCATTCTTATTGGCAGACTAAATAGCCTTGGTTTCTCAAATGACTGCCTCGCCTGGTTCACCAACTACTTCTCAGATAGAGTTCAGTGTGTCAAATCGGAGGGCCTGTTGTCTGGACCTATGGCAGTCTCTGTGGGGGTGCCACAGGGTTCAATTCTCGGGCAGACTCTATTCTCTGTGTATATCAATGATGTCGCTCTTGCTGCTGGTGATGCTCGGATCCACCTCTACGCGGACAACACCATTTTGTATACATCTGGCCCTTCATTGGACACTGTGTTAACAAACCTCCAAACGAGCTTCAATGCCATACAACACTCCTTCCGTAGCCTCCAACTGCTCTTAAACACTAGTAAAACTAAATGCATGCTCTTCAACCGAACGCTGCTTGCACCCGCCCACCCGACTAGAATCACTACTCTCGGCGGGTCTGACCTAGAGTATGTGGACAACTACAAATACCTAGGTGTCTGGTTAGACTGTAAACTCTCCTTCCAGACTCACATTAAGCATCTCCAATGAAAAGTTAGATCTAGAATCGGCTTCCTATTTCGCAACAAAGCCTCCTTCACTCATGCTGCCAAACATGCCCTCGTAAAACTGACTATCCTACCGATCCTTGACTTCGGCAATGTCATTTACAAAATAGCCTCCAACACTCTACTCAGCAAATTGGATGTAGTCTATCACAGTGCCATCCGTTTTGTCTCCAAAGCCCCATACACTACCCACCACTGTGACCTGTACGCGCTTGTTGGCTGGTCCTCACTACATATTCGTCGCCAAACCCACTGGCTCCAGGTCATCTATAAATCACTGCTAGACAAATCCCCGTCTTATCTTAGCTCACTGGTCACCATAGCAACACTTCGCCAGCGCAGCTCAACCGGGCTACACCCCCCCAAGAAACTATGATAAATCAGTACTTTACTTTGTCAAATTTACATCTGAGATGCCCCATTCACATGCTTCAGCTGGCGATCAAAAACGCCGTTAACGAGCACGACAACATTAATAGGCTGTTAGTGAAAGTCGGGCACCTGGTGAAAAGTATACGCAAGAGCACAGGAAACCGACCAATTAGGTGTCCGCCCCACAAATGCCTGCGCCATTCGATGGAGCAGCCAGCTGCGGATGATTCAGTCGTTCCAAAAAGACCCGTTATGGCAAAACAAACTCAAGTCTAATGTTGCTAACATCACCCTGAATCAAGTACGGCAGCTGACGCACCTTGTCCGTGTGCTGACACCACTAGCAGACCTCACAGACAAAATGCAGAAGGAGCTGGGGAACCTGGGGATGATCCTCCCTGCTGTCACAGAAATCAAATCCCTGCTCACCGATTACACTCACGCTGCACTTCCAATGGGCATCGCTGCTTTTGCAGAAACATTGGCAAACAACGTGTCAATTCGCTATGGAATATACTATACTGATTAACATCTCATTTTAGCATCAGTGTTAGATCCCCGTTTCAAGACAGAATGGATAATCCGAGATGAGTCTGCATGCAACAAATTCGGGGAGATAAAGTAAGGCTGTGGTTTAAGCTAAAAGTGAAATACATGCAGATTTTGTTCCTTTTTTGGAGTGAGCGGGGGGCGATTTGAGTGGAGCTCGATGCAAACTGCGTTGAGCGCTGAGCGATAATGAGCGGACTGGCCTGATGTGGCTTTGGGCGGGGGGAGCGGAGGGGTGAACAGCTCCGTGAGCGCTGAGCGATAATGAGCGGACTGGCCTGATGTGGCTTTGGGCAGGGGGAGCGGAGGGGTGAACAGCTCCGTGAGCGAGGAGCTGAGATTCTCACCATATGCTCTGGTATGTACTGACATGTAATGTTTTTTCATTATGTGTCGGACCCCAGTAAGACAAGCTGTCTCCACTGGCGTCGGCTAATGGGGATCCGAATCAAATAAAAACATACATATTTACTGTTCCACTGCTCCAACAGCCCACACACACCAATGTTTCCGTTAGCCGGTAAGACTGCTTTTTGCCGTAAAAAAAATAGAAAAGCCGATAAATAAAATTGTCAGGAGAAGAAAAAATCCCATTGCTAAATAATGCTTTATAGCCTATTAAAATGATGGAAATACCAGTTGATGTACAGTGGGGAAAAAAAGTATTTAGTCAGCCACCAATTGTGCAAGTTCTCCCACTTCAAAAGATGAGAGAGGCCTGTAATTTTCATCATAGGTACACGTCAACTATGACAGACAAATTGAGATTTTTTTTCTCCAGAAAATCACATTGTAGGATTTTTTTATGAATTTATTTGCAAATTATGGTGGAAAATAAGTATTTGGTCACCTACAAATAAGCAAGATTTCTGGCTCTCACAGACCTGTAACTTCTTCTTTAAGAGGCTCCTCTGTCCTCCACTCGTTACCTGTATTAATGGCACCTGTTTGAACTTGTTATCAGTATAAAAGACACCTGTCCACAACGTCAAACAGTCACACTCCAAACTCCACTATGGCCAAGACCAAAGAGCTGTCAAAGGACACCAGAAACAAAATTGTAGACCTGCACCAGGCTGGGAAGACTGAATCTGCAATAGGTAAGCAGCTTGGTTTGAAGAAATCAACTGTGGGAGCAATTATTAGGAAATGGAAGACATACAAGACCACTGATAATCTCCCCTCGATCTGGGGCTCCACGCAAGATCTCACCCCGTGGGGTCAAAATGATCACAAGAACGGTGAGCAAAAATCCCAGAACCACACGGGGGACCTAGTGAATGACCTGCAGAGAGCTGGGACCAAAGTAACAAAGCCTACCATCAGTAACACACTACGCCGCCAGGGGACTCAAATCCTGCAGTGCCAGACGTGTCCCCTGCTTAAGCCAGTACATGTCCAGGCCCGTCTGAAGTTTGCTAGAGTGCATTTGGATGATCCAGAAGAGGATTGGGAGAATGTCATATGGTCAGATGAAACCAAAATAGAACTTTTTGGTAAAAACTCAACTCGTCGTGTTTGGAGGACAAAGAATGCTGAGTTGCATCCAAAGAACACCATACCTACTGTGAAGCATGGGGGTGGAAACATCATGCTTTGGGGCTGTTTTTTCTGCAAAGGGACCAGGACGACTGATCCGTGTAAAGGAAAGAATGAATGGGGCCATGTATCGTGAGATTTTGAGTGAAAACCTCCTTCCATCAGCAAGGGCATTGAAGATGAAACGTGGCTGGGTCTTTCAGCATGACAATGATCCCAAACACACCGCCCGGGCAACGAAGGAGTGGCTTCGTAAGAAGCATTTCAAGGTCCTGGAGCGGCCTAGCCAGTCTCCAGATCTCAACCCCATAGAAAATCTTTGGAGGGAGTTGAAAGTCCGTGTTAGCCAGCGACAGCCCCAAAACATCACTGCTCTAGAGGAGATCTGCATGGAGGAATGGGCCAAAATACCAGCAACAGTGTGTGAAAACCTTGTGAAGACTTACAGAAAACGTTTGACCTGTGTCATTGCCAACAAAGGGTATATAACAAAGTATTGAGAAACTTTTGTTATTGACCAAATACTTATTTTCCAGCATAATTTGCAAATAAATTCATTAAAAATCCTACAATGTGATTTTCTGGATTTTTTTTCCTCATTTTGTCTGTCATAGTTGACGTGTACCTATGATGAAAATTACAGGCCTCTCTCATCTTTTTAAGTGGGAGAACTTGCACAATTGGTGGCTGACTAAATACTTTTTTTCCCCACTGTACATACATTTGACATGCGTATCGTCTGTGGGGATATTTGCATAATGTAGTGGCATTAAATTAAAGTGTATAATCGTTATGTATGTTATTCATCACATGAAATAGAAAGAGCTAATATATATATATATATATATATATATATATATATATATATATATATATATATATATATATATATACATACAGACAGAGCCTTTGAGAGGAACATCTGACTGACATAAGCCCAATCAGTGCGCAACAAATCTAAACGTAATCTTATGTTAAAAAAAAGTTTTTTTGCCACGATTAAAAAGACCTAGTATATATTTTTTCTCATCTGGTAATTGAAGCGCGATTTCATTCGCGTTGGCAACGGAAGGCAGGCTTCATCAGTGCGTCACACACCACTTTGCAATGAGCTGGAGGCAGTACGCATTTTGAAACAGCTACTTAAATTGTTTGAAACCTGAACGTTTTACTACATATGAGGCATATTTTACCTTGCTTCAAAGTAGCCTAGGCAAAATCCGACCACATTGGCGCGTAGTCTACTGTCTAAACGTTCTGATCGGTTGCTTTTTAATGTTTGTTTTATGTAGCCTACTGAATCTATCGTCCCACAGTCTGTTTCTTTCTCCACAAGCTGACCAATAGGATAGGTCAACTTCCCTACTACGGGGGATAGTAGATTGACGTAGACACGCGTCCACAAGGCCAGAGGAAGCTTTCCCTAAAGTACATTTAATGAAATTGCCAAAATGATATAACCTAATTAGCTTCCCCTAGCCTTGTTGTGGATTGCTTTTAAATCTCATTTCCTACAGTAGGAAGGCGTGTGCTTTGAAGCAGACAGAGGCGACAAGGCTGAGGGTCTGGTCTGATTCTCTCACACACACGGATGCTGCCATGCGTGGCTGGTGAGGTGGTGAGTGAGGTTGTTTGAGATCTCCTAACTAGATAAAGGGCTGATGACCTCCCTCCCTCTCTATCCATGTATCTCCCTCCCTCTCTATCCATGTATCTCCCTCCCTCTCTATCCATGTATCTCCCTCCCTCTCTATCCATGTATCTCCCTCCCTCTCTATCCATGTATCTCCCTCCCTCCCTCTCTATCCATGTATCTCCCTCCCTCCCTCTCTATCCATGTATCTCCCTCCCTCTCTATCCATGTATCTCCCTCCCTCTCTATCCATGTATCTCCCTCCCTCTCTATCCATGTATCTCCCTCCCTCTCTATCCATGTATCTCCCTCCCTCTCTATCCATGTATCTCCCTCCCTCTCTATCCATGTATCTCCCTCCCTCTCTATCCATGTATCTCCCTCCCCTCTCTATCCATGTATCTCCTCCCTCCCTCTCTATCCATGTATCTCCCTCCCTCTCTATCCATGTATCTCCCTCCCTCTCTATCCATGTATCTCCCTCCCTCTCTATCCATGTATCTCCCTCCTCTCTCTATCCATGTATCTCCCTCCCTCTCTATCCATGTATCTCCCTCCCTCTCTATCCATGTATCTCCCTCCCTCCCTCTCTATCCATGTATCTCCCTCCCTCTCTATCCATGTATCTCCCTCCTCCTCTCTATCCATGTATCTCCCTCCCTCTCTATCCATGTATCTCCCTCCCTCTCTATCCATGTATCTCCTCCCTCCCTCTCTATCCATGTATCTCCCTCCCTCTCTATCCATGTATCTCCCTCCCTCTCTATCCATGTATCTCCCTCCCTCTCTATCCATGTATCTCCCTCCCTCTCTATCCATGTATCTCCCTCCCTCTCTATCCATGTATCTCCCCTCCCTCTCTATCCATGTATCTCCCTCCCTCTCTATCCATGTATCTCCCTCCCTCTCTATCCATGTATCTCCCCTCCCTCTCTATCCATGTATCTCCCTCCCTCTCTATCCATGTATCTCCCTCCCTCCCTCTCTATCCATGTATCTCCCTCCCTCTCTATCCATGTATCTCTCCCTCCCTCTCTATCCATGTATCTCCCTCCCTCTCTATCCATGTATCTCCCTCCCTCTCTATCCATGTATCTCCCTCCTCCCCTCTCTATCCATGTATCTCCCTCCTCTCTATCCATGTATCTCCCTCCCTCTCTATCCATGTATCTCCCTCCCTCTCTATCCATGTATCTCCCTCCCTCCCTCTCTATCCATGTATCTCCCTCCTCTCTATCCATGTATCTCCCTCCCTCTCTATCCATGTATCTCCCTCCCTCTCTATCCATGTATCTCCCTCCCTCTCTATCCATGTATCTCCCTCCCTCTCTATCCATGTATCTCCCTCCCTCTCTATCCATGTATCTCCTCCCTCCTCTCTATCCATGTATCTCCCTCCCTCTCTATCCATGTATCTCCCTCCCTCTCTATCCATGTATCTCCCTCCCTCTCTATCCATGTATCTCCCTCCCTCTCATACTCTCTATCCATGTATCTCCCTCCCTCTCTATCCATGTATCTCCCTCTCCCTCTCTATCCATGTATCTCCCTCCTCTCTATCCATGTATCTCCCTCCCTCTCTATCCATGTATCTCCCTCCCTCCTCTCTATCCATGTATCTCCCTCCCTCTCTATCCATGTATCTCCCTCCCTCTCTATCCATGTATCTCCCTCCCTCTCTATCCATGTATCTCCCTCCCTCTCTATCCATGTATCTCCCTCCCTCTCTATCCATGTATCTCCCTCCCTCTCTATCCATGTATCTCCCTCCTCTCTATCCATGTATCTCCCTCCCTCTCTATCCATGTATCTCCCCTCCCTCTCTATCCATGTATCTCCCTCCCTCTCTATCCATGTATCTCCCTCCCTCTCTATCCATGTATCTCCCTCCCTCTCTATCCATGTATCTCCCTCCCTCCCTCTCTATCCATGTATCTCCCTCCCTCTCTATCCATGTATCTCCCTCCCTCTCTATCCATGTATCTCCCTCCCTCTCTATCCATGTATCTCCCTCCCTCTCTATCCATGTATCTCCCTCCCTCTCTATCCATGTATCTCCCTCCCTCTCTATCCATGTATCTCCCTCCCTCTCTATCCATGTATCTCCCTCCTTCTCTATCCATGTATCTCCCTCCCTCTCTATCCATGTATCTCCCTCCCTCTCTATCCATGTATCTCCCTCCCTCTCTATCCATGTATCTCCCTCCCTCTCTATCCATGTATCTCCCTCCCTCTCTATCCATGTATCTCCCTCCCTCTCTATCCATGTATCTCCCTCCCTCTCTATCCATGTATCTCTCCCTCCCTCTCTATCCATGTATCTCCCTCCCTCTCTATCCATGTATCTCCCTCCCTCTCTATCCATGTATCTCCTTCCTCTCTATCCATGTATCTCCCTCCCTCTCTATCCATGTATCTCTCCCTCCCTCTCTATCCATGTACTCTCCCTCCCTCTCTATCCATGTATCTCCCTCCCTCTCTATCCATGTATCTCCCTCCCTCTCTATCCATGTATCTCCCTCCTCTCTATCCATGTATCTCCTCCCTCTCTATCCATGTATCTCCCTCCCTCTCTATCCATGTATCTCCCTCCCTCTCTATCCATGTATCTCCCTCCTCTCTATCCATGTATCTCTCCCTCTATCCATGTATCTCCTCCCTCTCTATCCATGTATCTCCCTCCCTCTCTATCCATGTATCTCCCTCCTCTCTATCCATGTATCTCCCTCCCTCTCTATCCATGTATCTCCCTCCCTCTCTATCCATGTATCTCCCTCCCTCTCTATCCATGTATCTCCCTCCCTCTCTATCCATGTATCTCCCTCCCTCTCTATCCATGTATCTCCCTCCCTCTCTATCCATGTATCTCCCTCCCTCTCTATCCATGTATCTCCCTCCTCTCTATCCATGTATCTCCCTCCTCTCTATCCATGTATCTCCCTCCCTCTCTATCCATGTATCTCCCTCCCTCTCTATCCATGTATCTCCCTCCCTCTCTATCCATGTATCTCTCCTCCCTCTCTATCCATGTATCTCCCTCCTCTCTATCCATGTATCTCCCTCCCTCTCTATCCATGTATCTCCCTCCCTCTCTATCCATGTATCTCCCTCCCTCTCTATCCATGTACTCTCCCTCCCTCTCTATCCATGTATCTCCCTCCCTCTCTATCCATGTATCTCCCTCCTCCTCTCTATCCATGTATCTCCCTCTCCTCTCTATCCATGTATCTCCCTCCCTCTCTATCCATGTATCTCCCTCCCTCTCTATCCATGTATCTCCCTCCCTCTCTATCCATGTATCTCCCTCCTCTCTATCCATGTATCTCTCCTCATCCATGTATCCCTCCTCCCTCTCTATCCATGTATCTCCCTCCTCTCTATCCATGTATCTCCCTCCTCTCTATCCATGTATCTCCTCCCTCTCTATCCATGTATCTCCCTCTCCTCTCTATCCATGTATCTCCTCCCTCTCTATCCATGTATCTCTCCCTCCCTCTCTATCCATGTATCTCCCTCCTCTCTATCCATGTATCTCCCTCCCTCTCTATCCATGTATCTCCCTCCCTCTCTATCCATGTATCTCCCTCCTCTCTATCCATGTATCTCCCTCCCTCTCTATCCATGTATCTCCCTCCCTCTCTATCCATGTATCTCCCTCCCTCTCTATCCATGTATCTCCCTCCCTCTCTATCCATGTATCTCCCTCCCTCTCTATCCATGTATCTCCCTCCCTCTCTATCCATGTATCTCCCTCTCCTCTCTATCCATGTATCTCCCTCCCTCTCTATCCATGTATCTCCCTCCCTCCTCTCTATCCATGTATCTCCCTCCCTCTCTATCCATGTATCTCCCTCCTTCTCTATCCATGTATCTCCCTCCCTCTCTATCCATGTATCTCCCTCCCTCTCTATCCATGTATCTCCCTCCCTCTCTATCCATGTATCTCCCTCCCTCTCTATCCAGTATCTCCCTCCTCTCTATCCATGTATCTCTCCTCCATCCCTCTCTATCCATGTATCTCCCTCCTCCTCTCTATCCATGTATCTCCCTCCCTCTCTATCCATGTATCTCCCTCCCTCTCTATCCATGTATCTCCCTCCTCCCTCTCTATCCATGTATCTCCTCCTCCTCTCTATCCATGTATCTCCCTCCCTCTCTATCCATGTATCTCCCTCCTCCTCTCTATCCATGTATCTCCCTCCCTCCTCTCTATCCATGTATCTCCCTCCTCTCTATCCATGTATCTCCCTCCCTCTCTATCCATGTATCTCCCTCCCTCCCTCTCTATCCATGTATCTCCCTCCCTCTCTATCCATGTATCTCCCTCCCTCTCTATCCATGTATCTCTCCCTCCCTCTCTATCCATGTATCTCCCTCCCTCTCTATCCATGTATCTCCCTCCCTCTCTATCCATGTATCTCCCTCCCTCTCTATCCATGTATCTCCCTCCCTCTCTATCCATGTATCTCCCTCCCTCTCTATCCATGTATCTCCCTCCCTCTCTATCCATGTATCTCCCTCCCTCTCTATCCATGTATCTCCCTCCTCTCTATCCATGTATCTCCCCTCCCTCTCTATCCATGTATCTCCCTCCCTCTCTATCCATGTATCTCCCTCCCTCTCTATCCATGTATCTCCCTCCCTCTCTATCCATGTATCTCCCTCCCTCCCTCTCTATCCATGTATCTCCCTCCCTCTCTATCCATGTATCTCCCTCCCTCCCTCTCTATCCATGTATCTCCCTCCCTCCCTCTCTATCCATGTATCTCCCTCCCTCTCTATCCATGTATCTCCCTCCCTCCCTCTCTATCCATGTATCTCCCTCCCTCTCTATCCATGTATCTCCCTCCCTCGCTCTCTATCCATGTATCTCCCTCCCTCTCTATCCATGTATCTCCCTCCTCTCTATCCATGTATTCTCCCTCCCTCTCTATCCATGTATCTCCCTCCCTCTCTATCCATGTATCTCCCTCCCTCTCTATCCATGTATCTCCCTCCCTCTCTATCCATGTATCTCCCTCCCTCTCTATCCATGTATCTCCCTCCCTCTCTATCCATGTATCTCCCTCCCTCTCTATCCATGTATCTCCCTCCCTCTCTATCCATGTATCTCCCTCCCTCTCTATCCATGTATCTCCCTCCCTCTCTATCCATGTATCTCCTCCCCCTCTCTATCCATGTATCTCCCTCCCCTCTCTATCCATGTATCTCCCTCCCTCTCTATCCATGTATCTCCCTCCCTCTCTATCCATGTATCTCCCTCCCTCTCTATCCATGTATCTCCCTCCCTCTCTATCCATGTATCTCCCTCCTCTCTATCCATGTATCTCCCTCCCTCTCTATCCATGTATCTCCCTCCCCTCTATCCATGTATCTCCCTCCTCTCTATCCATGTATTCCTCCCTCCCTCTCTATCCATGTATCTCCTCCCTCTCTATCCATGTATCTCCTCCCTCTCTATCCATGTATCTCCCTCCCTCTCTATCCATGTATCTCCCTCCCTCTCTATCCATGTATCTCCCTCCCTCTCTATCCATGTATCTCCCTCCTCTCTATCCATGTATCTCCCTCCCTCTCTATCCATGTATCTCCCTCCCTCTCTATCCATGTATCTCCCTCCCCTCTATCCATGTATCTCCCTCCCTCTCTATCCATGTATCTCCTCCCTCTCTATCCATGTATCTCCCTCCCTCTCTATCCATGTATCTCCCTCCCTCTCTATCCATGTATCTCCCTCCCTCTCTATCCATGTATCTCCCTCCCTCTCTATCCATGTATCTCCCTCCTCTCTATCCATGTATCTCTCCCTCCCTCTCTATCCATGTATCTCCCTCCCTCTCTATCCATGTATCTCCCTTCCCTCTCTATCCATGTATCTCCCTCCCTCTCTATCCATGTATCTCCCTCCCTCTCTATCCATGTATCTCCCTCCCTCTCTATCCATGTATCTCCCTCCCTCTCTATCCATGTATCTCCCTCCCTCTCTCCCTCCATGTATCTCCCTCCCTCTCTATCCATGTATCTCCCTCCTCCACCTCTCTCTATCCATGTATCTCCCTCCCTCTCTATCCATGTATCTCCCTCCCTCTCTATCCATGTATCTCCCTCCTCTCTATCCATGTATCTCCCTCCCTCTCTATCCATGTATCTCCCTCCCTCTCTATCCATGTATCTCCCTCCTCTCTATCCATGTATCTCCCTCCCTCTCTATCCATGTATCTCCCTCCCTCTCTATCCATGTATCTCCCTCCCTCTCTATCCATGTATCTCCCTCCCTCTCTATCCATGTATCTCCCTCCCTCTCTATCCATGTATCTCCCTCCCTCTCATCCATGTATCTCCCTCCCTCTCTATCCATGTATCTCCCTCCCTCTCTATCCATGTATCTCCCTCCCTCTCTATCCATGTATCTCCCTCCCTCTCTATCCATGTATCTCCCTCCCTCCCTCTCTATCCATGTATCTCCCTCCCTCTCTATCCATGTATCTCCCTCCCTCTCTATCCATGTATCTCCCTCCCTCTCTATCCATGTATCTCCCTCCCTCTCTATCCATGTATCTCCTCCTCTCTATCCATGTATCTCCCTCCTCTCTATCCATGTATCTCCTCCCTCTCTATCCATGTATCTCTCCCTCTCTATCCATGTATCTCCCTCCCTCTATCCATGTATCTCTCTCTCTCTATCCATGTATCTCCCTCCCTCTCTATCCATGTATCTCCCTCCCTCTCTATCCATGTATCTCCCTCCCTCTCTATCCATGTATCTCCCTCCCTCTCTATCCATGTATCTCCCTCCCTCTCTATCCATGTATCTCCCTCCCTCTCTATCCATGTATCTCCCTCCTCCTCTCTATCCATGTATCTCCCTCCCTCCTCTCTATCCATGTATCTCCCTCCCTCTCTATCCATGTATCTCCCTCCCTCTCTATCCATGTATCTCCCTCCCTCTCTATCCATGTATCTCCCTCCCTCTCTATCCATGTATCTCCCTCCCTCTCTATCCATGTATCTCCCTCCCTCTCTATCCATGTATCTCCCTCCCTCTCTATCCATGTATCTCCCTCCCTCTCTATCCATGTATCTCCCCTCCCTCTCTATCCATGTATCTCCCTCCCTCTCTATCCATGTATCTCCCTCCCTCTCTATCCATGTATCTCCCTCCCTCTCTATCCATGTATCTCTCCCTCCCTCTCTATCCATGTATCTCCCTCCTCTCTCTATCCATGTATCCTCCCTCCCTCTCTATCCATGTATCTCCCTCCTCCCTCTCTATCCATGTATCTCCCTCCCTCTCTATCCACTGTATCTCCTCCCTCTCTATCCATGTATCTCCCTCCCTCTCTATCCATGTATCTCCCTCCCTCTCTATCCATGTATCTCCCTCTCCCTCTCTATCCATGTATCTCCCTCCCTCTCTATCCATGTATCTCCCTCCCTCTCTATCCATGTATCTCCCTCCCTCTCTATCCATGTATCTCCCTCCCTCTCTATCCATGTATCTCCCTCCCTCCTCTCTATCCATGTATCTCCCCCTCCCTCTCTATCCATGTATCTCCCTCCCTGCTCTATCCATGTATCTCCCTCCCTCTCTATCCATGTATCTCCCTCCCTCTCTATCCATGTATCTCCCTCCCTCGCTCTCTATCCATGTATCTCCCTCCCTCTCTATCCATGTATCTCCCTCTCTATCCATGTATCTCCTCTCTATCCATGATCTCCCTCCCTCTCTATCCATGTATCTCCCTCCCTCTCTATCCATGTATCTCCTCCCTCTCTATCCATGTATCTCCCTCCCTCCTCTCTATCCATGTATCTCCCTCCCTCTCTATCCATGTATCTCCCTCCCTCTCTATCCATGTATCTCCCTCCCTCTCTATCCATGTATCTCCCTCCCTCTCTATCCATGTATCTCCCTCCCTCTCTATCCATGTATTCTCCCTCCCTCTCTATCCATGTATCTCCCTCCCTCTCTATCCATGTATCTCCCTCCCTCTCTATCCATGTATCTCCCTCCTCCCTCTCTATCCATGTATCTCCCTCCTCTCTATCCATGTATCTCCTCCCCCTCTCTATCCATGTATCTCCCTCCTGGCTCTCTATCCATGTATCTCCTCCTCCCTCTCTATCCATGTATCTCCCTCCCTCTCTATCCATGTATCTCCCTCCCTCTCTATCCATGTATCTCCCTCCCTCTCTATCCATGTATCTCCCTCCCTCTCTATCCATGTATCTCCCTCCCTCTCTATCCATGTATCTCCCTCCCTCTCTATCCATGTATCTCCCTCCCTCTCTATCCATGTATCTCCCTCCCTCTCTATCCATGTATCTCCCTCCCTCTCTATCCATGTATCTCCCTCCCTCTCTATCCATGTATCTCCCTCCCTCTCTATCCATGTATCTCCCTCCTCTCTATCCATGTATCTCCCTCCCTCCTCTCTATCCATGTATCTCCCTCCCTCCCTCTCTATCCATGTATCTCCTCCCTCTCTATCCATGTATCTCCCTCCCTCTCTATCCATGTATCTCCTCCCTCTCTATCCATGTATCTCCCTCCTCTCTATCCATGTATCTCCCTCCCTCTCTATCCATGTATCTCCCTCCCTCTCTATCCATGTATCTCCTCCTCTCTATCCATGTATCTCTCCCTCCCTCTCTATCCATGTATCTCCCTCCCTCTCTATCCATGTATCTCCCTCCCTCTCTATCCATGTATCTCCCTCCCTCTCTATCCATGTATCTCCCTCCCTCTCTATCCATGTATCTCCTCCCTCCCTCTCTATCCATGTATCTCCCTCCCTCTCTATCCATGTATCTCCCTCCCTCTCTATCCATGTATCTCCCTCTCTATCCATGTATCTCCCTCCTCTCTATCCATGTATCTCCCTCCCTCTCTATCCATGTATCTCCCTCTCCCTCTCTATCCATGTATCTCCCTCCCTCTCTATCCATGTATCTCCCTCCCTCTCTATCCATGTATCTCCCTCCTCTCTATCATCTCCCTCTCTATCCATGTATCTCCCTCCTCTCTATCCATGTATCTCCCTCCTCTCTATCCATGTATCTCCCTCCCTCTCTATCCATGTATCTCCCTCCCTCTCTATCCATGTATCTCCCTCCCTCTCTATCCATGTATCTCCCTCCCTCTCTATCCATGTATCTCCCTCCCTCTCTATCCATGTATCTCCCTCCCTCTCTATCCATGTATCCTCCTCCTCTCTATCCATGTATCTCCCTCCTCTCTCTATCCATGTATCTCCCTCCTCTCTATCCATGTATCTCCTCCTCTCTATCCATGTATCTCCCTCTCCTCTCTATCCATGTATCTCCCTCCCTCTCTATCCATGTATCTCCTCCTCTCTATCCATGTATCTCCTCCCTCTCTATCCATGTATCTCCCTCCTCTCTATCCATGTATCTCCCTCCCTCTCTATCCATGTATCTCCCTCCCTCTCTATCCATGTATCTCCCTCCCTCTCTATCCATGTATCTCCCTCCCTCTCTATCCATGTATCTCCCTCCCTCTCTATCCATGTATCTCCCTCCCTCTCTATCCATGTATCTCCCTCTATCTCTCCCTCTCTATCCATGTATCTCCTCCCTCTCTATCCATGTATCTCCCTCCCTCTCTATCCATGTATCTCCCTCCCTCTCTATCCATGTATCTCCCTCCTCTCTATCCATGTATCTCCCTCCCTCTCTATCCATGTATCTCCCTCCCTCTCTATCCATGTATCTCCTCCCTCTCTATCCATGTATCTCTCCTCCCTCTCTATCCATGTATCTCCCTCCCTCTCTATCCATGTATCTCCTCCTCTCTATCCATGTATCTCCCTCCCTCTCTATCCATGTATCTCCCTCCCTCTCTATCCATGTATCTCCCTCCTCTCTATCCATGTATCTCCCTCCCTCTCTATCCATGTATCTCCCTCCCTCTCTATCCATGTATCTCTCCCTCCCTCTCTATCCATGTATCTCTCCCTCTCTATCCATGTATCTCCCTCCTCTCTATCCATGTATCTCTCCCTCCCTCTCTATCCATGTATCTCCCTCCCTCTCTATCCATGTATCTCCCTCCTCTCTATCCATGTATCTCCCTCCCTCTCTATCCATGTATCTCCCTCCCTCTCTATCCATGTATCTCCCTCCCTCTCTATCCATGTATCTCCCTCCCTCTCTATCCATGTATCTCCCTCCTCCTCTCTATCCATGTATCTCCTCCCTCCCTCTCTATCCATGTATCTCCCTCCTCTCTCTATCCATGTATCTCCCTCCCTCTCTATCCATGTATCTCCTCCCTCTCTATCCATGTATCTCCCTCCCTCTCTATCCATGTATCTCCCTCCCTCTCTATCCATGTATCTCCCTCCCTCTCTATCCATGTATCTCCTCCTCTCTATCCATGTATCTCCCTCCTCTCTATCCATGTATCTCCTCCCTCTCTATCCATGTATCTCCTCCCTCCTCTCTATCCATGTATCTCCCTCCCTCTCTATCCATGTATCTCCCCCTCCTCTCTATCCATGTATCTCCCTTCCTCTCTATCCATGTATCTCCCTCCCTCTATCCATGTATCTCCCTCCCTCTCTCTATCCATGTATCTCCCTCCCTCTCTATCCATGTATCTCCCTCCCTCTCTATCCATGTATCTCCCTCCCTCTCTATCCATGTATCTCCCTCCTCTCTATCCATGTATCTCCCTCCTCTCTATCCATGTATCTCCTCCCTCTCTATCCATGTATCTCCTCCTCTCTATCCATGTATCTCCCTCCCTTTCTATCCATGTATCTCCCTCTCCTCTCTATCCATGTATCTCTCCCTCTCTATCCATGTATCTCCCTCCCTCTCTATCCATGTATCTCCCTCCCTCTCTATCCATGTATCTCCCTCCTCTCTATCCATGTATCTCCCCCTCTCTATCCATGTATCTCCCTCCCTCTCTATCCATGTATTCTCCCTCCTCTCTATCCATGTATCTCCCTCCCTCTCTCTATCCATGTATCTCCCTCCTCTCTATCCATGTATCTCCCTCCCTCTCTATCCATGTATCTCCCTCCCTCTCTATCCATGTATCTCCTCCCTCTCTATCCATGTATCTCCCTCCCTCTCTATCCATGTATCTCCTCCTCCCTCTCTATCCATGTATCTCCCTCCTCTCTATCCATGTATCTCCTCCCTCTCTATCCATGTATCTCCCTCCCTCTCTATCCATGTATCTCCCTCCCTCTCTATCCATGTATCTCCTCCCTCTCTATCCATGTATCTCCCTCCCTCTCTATCCATGTATCTCCCTCCCTCCTCTATCCATGTATCTCCCTCCCTCTCTATCCATGTATCTCCCCCCTCTCTATCCATGTATCTCCCTCCCTCTCTATCCATGTATCTCCTCCTCTCTATCCATGTATCTCCCTCCCTCTCTATCCATGTATCTCCCCTCCCTCTCTATCCATGTATCTCCCTCTCCCCTCTCTCTATCCATGTATCTCCCTCCTCTCTATCCATGTATCTCCTCCTCTCTATCCATGTATCTCCCTCCCTCTCTATCCATGTATCTCCCTCCCTCTCTATCCATGTATCTCCCTCCTCTCTATCCATGTATCTCCCTCCTCTCTATCCATGTATCTCCCTCCTCTCTATCCATGTATCTCCCTCCTCTCTATCCATGTATCTCCTCCCTCTCTATCCATGTATCTCCCTCCCTCTCTATCCATGTATCTCCCCCTCCCTCTCTATCCATGTATCTCCCTCCTCCCTCTCTATCCATGTATCTCCCTCCCTCTCTATCCATGTATCTCCCTCCCTCTCATCCATGTATCCCTCTCTATCCATGTATCTCCCTCCCCTCTATCCATGTATCTCCCTCCTCCTCTCTATCCATGTATCTCCCTCCCTCCTCTCTCTATCCATGTATCTCCCTCCTCCCTCTCTATCCATGTATCTCCCTCCCTCTCTATCCATGTATCTCCCTCCCTCCTCTCTATCCATGTATCCCTCCCTCCCTCTCTATCCATGTATCTCCTCCTCTCTATCCATGTATCTCCTCCTCTCTATCCATGTATCTCCTCCCTCTCTATCCATGTATCTCCCTCTCCTCTATCCATGTATCTCCCTCCCTCTCTATCCATGTATCTCCCTCCTCTCTATCCATGTATCTCCCTCCCCTCTCTATCCATGTATCTCCTCCCCTCATCCATGTATCTCCTCCCCCTCTATCCATGTATCTCCCTCCCTCTCTATCCATGTATCTCCCTCCCTCTCTATCCATGTATCTCCCTCCCTCTCTATCCATGTATCTCCCCTCCTCTCTATCCATGTATCTCCCCCTCTCTATCCATGTATCTCCCTCCCTCTCTATCCATGTATCTCCCTCCTCTCTATCCATGTATCTCCCTCCCTCTCTATCCATGTATCTCCCTCCCCCTCTCTATCCATGTATCTCCCTCCCTCTCTATCCATGTATCTCCCCAGCTCCCTCTCTATCCATGTATCCCCTCCCTCCTCTCTATCCATGTATCTCCCTCCCTCTCTATCCATGTATCTCCCTCCCTCCCTCTCTATCCATGTATCTCCCTCCCTCTCTATCCATGTATCTCCCTCCTCTCTATCCATGTATCTCCCTCCCTCTCTATCCATGTATCTCCTCCCTCTCTATCCATGTATCTCCCTCCTCTCTATCCATGTATCTCCCTCCCTCTCTATCCATGTATCTCCCTCCCTCTCTATCCATGTATCTCCTCTCCCTCTCTATCCATGTATCTCCTCCCTCTCTATCCATGTATCTTCCCTCCCTCTCTATCCATGTATCTCCCCCTCCCTCTCTATCCATGTATCTCCCTCCCTCTCTATCCATGTATCTCCCTCCCTCTCTATCCATGTATCTCCTCCTCCTCTCTATCCATGTATCTCCCTCCTCTCTATCCATGTATCTCTCCTCTCTATCCATGTATCTCCCTCCCTCTCTATCCATGTATCTCCCTCCCTCTCTATCCATGTATCTCCCTCCTCTCTATCCATGTATCTCCCTCCCTCTCTATCCATGTATCTCCCTCCCTCTCTATCCATGTATCTCCCTCCCTCTCTATCCATGTATCTCCCTCCCTCCTCTCTATCCATGTATCTCCTCCCTCTCTATCCATGTATCTCCCCTCCCTCTCTATCCATGTATCTCCCTCCCTCTCTATCCATGTATCTCCCTCCTCCCTCTCTATCCATGTATCTCCTCCTCCCTCTCTATCCATGTATCTCCCTCCTCTCTATCCATGTATCTCCCTCCCTCTCTATCCATGTATCTCCTCTCTCTATCCATGTATCTCCCTCCCTCTCTATCCATGTATCTCCTCCCCCTCTCTATCCATGTATCTCCCTCCTCCTCTCTATCCATGTATCTCCCTCCCTCTCTATCCATGTATCTCCCTTCCTCTCTATCCATGTATCTCCCCCCCTCTCTATCCATGTATCTCCCTCCCTCTCTATCCATGTATCTCCCTCCCTCCTCTCTATCCATGTATCTCCTCCCTCCCTCTATCCATGTATCTCCCTCCCTCTCTATCCATGTATCTCTCCTCCCTCTCTATCCATGTATCTCCCTCCCTCTCTATCCATGTATCTCCCTCCCTCTCTATCCATGTATCTCCTCCCTCTCTATCCATGTATCTCCTCCCTCTCTATCCATGTATCTCCCTCCCCCTCTCTATCCATGTATCTCCCTCCTCTCTATCCATGTATCTCCCTCCCTCCCTCTCTATCCATGTATCTCCCTCCCTCTCTATCCATGTATCTCCCTCCCTCTCTATCCATGTATCTCCTCCCTCTCTATCCATGTATCTCCTCCCTCTCTATCCATGTATCTCCCCCTCTCTATCCATGTATCTCCCTCCCTCTCTATCCATGTATCTCCCTCCCTCTCTCCCTCCATGTATCTCCCTCCCTCTCTATCCATGTATCTCCCTCCCTCTCTATCCATGTATCTCCCTCCCTCTCTATCCCTGTATCTCCCTCCCCTCTCTATCCATGTATCTCCCTCCCTCTCTATCCATGTACTCCCTCCCTCTCTATCCATGTATCTCCCTCCCTCTCTATCCATGTATCTCCCTCGCTCTCTATCCATGTATCTCCCTCCCTCCCTCTCTATCCATGTATCTCCCTCCCCATCCATGTACTCCCTCTCTATCCATGTATCTCCCTCCCTCTCTCCCCCAGATCTCCCCCTCT
Organism: Coregonus clupeaformis; assembly: GCF_020615455.1. Classification (NCBI taxonomy): domain Eukaryota; kingdom Metazoa; phylum Chordata; class Actinopteri; order Salmoniformes; family Salmonidae; genus Coregonus; species Coregonus clupeaformis. The sequence goes on from NW_025533577.1 coordinate 169,597, forward strand.
CTCCCTCCCTCTCTCTCTCCTCTGCCCCTCCCTATCCCTATATCTCTCTCCTCTCCTCCTCCTATCCTCTCTAAAAAAGTATTTGATCCCCTGCTGATTTTGTACGTTCACCCACTGACAAAGAAATGATCAGTCTATAATTTTAATGGTAGGTTTATTTGAACAGTGAGAGACAGAATAACAACAACATAATCCAGAAAAACGCATGTCAAACATTTTATAAATGGATTTTCATTTTAATGAGGGAAATAAGTATTTGACCCCCTCTCAATCAGAAAGATTTCTGGCTCCCAGGTGTCTTTTATACAGGTAAAGAGCTGAGATTAGGAGCACACTCTTAAAGGGAGTGCTCCTAATCTCAGCTTGTTACCTGTATAAAAAGAAAGACACACACACACACACACACACACAACCGTTCAAAAATTTGGCCTCACTTAGAAATGTCCTTGTTTTCGAAAGAAAAGCAATTTTTTTTGTCCATTAAAAGAACATCAAATTGATCAGAAATACAGTGTAGACTTTGTTAATGTTGTAAATGGCTATTGTAGCTGGAAACAGCTGATTCATACACAGAGTATACAAAACATTATGAACATCTTCCTAATATTGAGTTACACCTCCTTTTGCCCTCAGAACAGCCTCAATTTGTCGGGGCGTGGACTCTACAAGGTGTTGAAAGTGTTCGACAGGGACGCTGGCCCATGTTGACTCCAATGCTTCCTACAGTTATGTCAAGTTGTCTGGATGTCGTTTGGGTGGTGGACCATTCTTGATACACACGGGAAACTGTTGAGTGTGAAAAGCCCAGCAGCGTTGCAGTTCTTCACACAAACCGGTGCTCCTGGCACCTACTACCATACCCCGTTCAAAGGCACTTAAATATGGCACACATACAACTAGCCTGGTCCCACAACTAGCCTGAACCCACAACTAGCCTGGTCTACAACTAGTGGTTCACAATCTAGTTTGGTTCCCACAATTAGTTTGGTCCACAACTAGTTTGGTTTACAATCTATTTGGTTGTGAACTAGTTTGGTTTTACAATCTCAGTTTGGTCTCTACAATCCAGTTTGGTACAATCAGTGGTTAAATTTAGTTTGGTCTTATATCTAGTTTGGTTTACAATTCAGTTGGTCTTGCAATCTAGTTGAATCTCTACACAGTTTGAATTAATAGTTTGGTCTACTAATCTAGTTTGGTTCTAAACTAGTTTGGTTCTACAAAGTTTGGTCTTACAATCTAGTTTGGTTCTACAAAGTTTGGTCTCTATTAATTTAGTTTGGTTCTACAATTAGTTTGGTTCTATAATTCAATTTGGTTCTAAATTAGTTGGTCTGCAATAGTTTGGCCAAATTAGTTTGGTCTCCCATACAATCCAGTTTGGTCTACAACTAGTTTGGTCTCAAAATCTAGTTTGAACTTAATAGTTGGTTCTATAAGTTGGTCTAAAGTGGTTCGAAATTAGTTTGGTCTAAATTAGTTTGGTTACTAATTTAGTTTGGTCTTGGCATCTAGTTTGGTTTAAATCTAGTTTGGTTATACAACCCAGTTTGAATACAACTAGTTTGAATTTACACAGTTTGGTTCTAAAAGCCTGGTTCTAAATTAGTTTGGCTTTAACAGTTTGGTTCTTATAATAGTTGGTTCATTAATTAGTTTGGTTCTAAATTTAGTTTGGTCTCTATAAATTCAATTGGCGACAATTATTTGGTCACAACAGTTTGGTCTTACAATTAGTTTGGTCTCTAAATTAGTTTGGTTCTAACTAGTTTGGTCTTACACAGTTTGAACAAGTTTGGTCCACTAATTTGGACAATCTAGTTGGTAACTAGTTTGGTTCATATCAGTTTGGTTCTATTAACCTCAGTTTGGTTCTACACTCTAGTTTGGTCTCTAAATCTATTTGGTTCAAATCTAGTTTGGTTCCCTACACAGTTTGGTTCTACAACATTTGGTCTAGCAATTCAGTTTGGTTTAATTAGTTGGTTTGGTTCAATAGTTTGGTTCATTAATTCAGTTTGGTATAATCTAGTTTGGTCTTACACAGTTTGGTTGCTAATCTAGTTTGAATTACACAGTTTGAATTTACAATTAGTTTGGTTTAAATTAGTTTGGTTTATAATCAGTTTGGTTTAAATTAGTTTGGGTTTATAATTAGTTTGGTTTACTAATTCAGTTTGGTCTCTACAATCTAGTTTGGTCTTCCAATCTAGTTTGGTTCTTATAACTAGTTTGGTTCTATAATTTAGTTTGGTTCATAACTAGTTTGAACTTACACAGTTTGGTTCTACAATTCAGTTTGGTCAAACTAGTGGTCCCTACAACTAGTTTGGTTTTTACAATTAGTTTGGTTTTATAATTAGTTGGTTCTAAAAGGAAATCCAAATTTGGTTTTATAAAGTTTGGTTTAAATAGTTTGGTTTTATAATTAGTTTGTCTTAAATAGTTTGGACGAATTAGTGTTCACAGTTTTAGAATTATGGTCTATAACTAGTTTGGTTTTATAATCCAGTTTGGTTTACACTAGTTTGGTCTACAATTTAGTTTGTTCTACAATCTAGTTGGTTTACATTCAGTTTGGTTTTATAATTAGTTTGGTTCTACAATTAGTTTGGTTTTAAAGGGAAATATGGTCTACAATCTAGGGTAAATCAGTGGTTCTATAATTCAGTTTGGTTAATTAGTTTGGTTTAAATAGTTTGGTTCACAATTAGTTTGGTCTCTAAACTAGTTTGGTTTACACAGTTTGTTTATACAGTTGGTTCTAAATTAGTTTGGAAACACTAGTTTGGTTTTACAACTAGTTGGTTCTACATCTAGTTTGGTCACAATTTAGTTTGGTTCAAATCAGTTTGAATTAATAGTTTGGTTTAAAAAATTTGTCTACAATTAGTTTGTCTCTACAATTAGTTGGTATAAATCAGTTTGAATCTACAAGTTGGTTCTATCAATCTAGTTTGGTCTACAATCATTTGGTTCCCAAATCTAGTTTGGTCTACAACAGTTTGGTTCCAATAATCAGTTTGGTTCACAACTAGTTTGAAAAATTATTGCACAAATAGTTTGTTAAAAGTTTGGTTTATTAACTATGCATAATAGTTTGGTCTCTAACCAGTTTGGTTCTACAATTCAGTTTGGTACAATTCAGTTTGGTCTCTACATATTTGGTTTGCTAAATAGTTTGGTCTCTATAACCTAGTTGGAATCACAACTAGCTGGTTCTACAACAGTTTGGTTTAAACATTTGGTCCACAATTAGTTGGTCAAAGTTTGGTCTACATAGTTTGGTCTCTAAAGTTGGTCTCTGCACTAGTTTGGTTCCACAATTTAGTTTGGTCTCTATCAATTCAGCTTGGTCCTACAAAGTTTGGTCCTACAAAGTTTGGTTCTACAATTTATTTGGTTCTAAAATCTGGTTCAATAATCAGTTGGTCTTACACTAGTTTGGTTTACAATTCAGTTTGGTTCTATAACCCAGTTGGTCCTACAATAGTTTGGTTTACAATCTAGTTTGGTCCTACTAATTATTGGTTTATAATAGTTTGGTCTCAAATTCAGTTTGGTCTAAATAGTTTGGTTTACTAATTCAGTTTGGTACAATAGTTTGGTTCTACTAACTAGCTTGGTCCACAACAGTTCAATAGTTTGGTTCTATAACTAGTTTGGCACAATTCAGTTTGGTCTCACAATCTAGTTGGTTACACTAGTTTGGTTCTACAATTTAGTTTGGTCTATAATTCAGTTTGGTCCATTAACTCAGTTTGGGTCCCATAACCAGTTTGGTTCTATAACTAGTTTGGTTAAATAGTTGGTTCTACAATCTAGTTTGGTTTACACTAGTTTGGTCTCTACAATTCAGTTTGGTTCTACAATTAGTTTGGTTTATAACTAGTTTGGTTACAATGGACAATAGTTTGGTACAATTAGTTTGGTCTACAATCTAGTTTGGTTACAATTCAGTTTGGTTTAAACTAGTTTGGTTCCATAATCTAGTTTGGTCTCTACAACTCAGTTTGGTCTCTATAACTCAGTTTGGTCCTACAACTAGTTTGGTTCTACAATTCAGTTTGGTCTCAATCTATGGACTATAATATGGTTCACAACCAGTTTGGTTACAATTAGTTTGGTTTTACACTAGTTTGCTCTACAATTAGCTTACAACTAGCTGGTCTCTACAAAGTTTGGTTTACAAAGCTGGTTCTACAACTAGTTTGGTTCACAATGGTCTAAATAGTTGGTCCTACAATCTAGTTTGAATCTACAATTCAGTTTGGTCCTATAATCCAGTTTGGTTTATAATCTCAGTTTGGGCTCCTAAATTATTTGGTTCTGCACAGGGTCTAAATCCAGTTTGGTTTAAATCTATTGGTATTACACAGTTGGTTCTACAATTTTGGTTATAAATCTAGTTTGGTTCTAAATAGTTTGGTTCTACAATAGTTTGGTCTTAAATCTAGTTTGGTTTAAATTAGTTTGGTATCTACACTCAGTTTGGTCTCTAAATTCAGTTTGGTTTACAACTAGTTTGGATTCTACAAAGTTTGGTCTACAAATTAGTTTGGTTTACAATCCAGTTTGGACCTACAATTCAGTGGCTCTACTAATTCAGTTTGGTCTAAATCTAGTTTGGTCTCTAACAGTTTGGTTCTACAATTCAGTTTGGTCTCTACAATTCAGTTTGGTTTAATAGTTTGGTTCTAATAGTTTGGTTTATAATCTAGTTTGGTCCCTACAAATTGGTTCACAATCTAGTTTGGGTCTATAATCTAGTTTGGTTCTACAATTCAGTTTGGTTCTACAATCCAGTTTGGTTCTACAATCTAGTTGGTTACAATCAGGTTCTACAACCAGTTTGGTCTCTACAATTCAGTTTGGTCCTAAACAGTTTGGTCTCTAAATTCAGTGGACAATCCAGTTTGGTTAAATCTATTGGTTACAATTCAGTTGTTCTACAATAGTTGACAAGGTCACAATCTAGTTTGGTTCTACAATCAGTTTGGTTCAATAGTTTGGTAACTATACAGTGGTTCTAAATTAGTTGGTTTATGGAAAACAGTTTGAAATTGGACAAGTTGGTCTATACCCAACTTGGTTCTAAATCTAGTTTGGTTCTACAATCTAGTTTGGTTTAATCAGTTTGGTTCTAAACGGTTCAAATAGTTTGGTCTTTAAATTAGTTGGTTGACAGTTTGGTCCTACAATAGTGGACTCACAATCAGTTTGGTTCTATAATTCAGTTTGGTAAATATTTGGCACATCAGTTGACAATCATGGTTTACAATTCAGTTTGAACTTACACTCAGTTTGGCCTTACAATCTAGTTTGAATTAAACTAGCTTGGTTTAACAGTTTGAATATAGTTGGTCTCAACACTAAACAGTTTGGTCTTATAAATTTGGTTACAGTTTACAATTCAGTGGTTCTAACAGTTTGGTTCTACACAGTTTGGTTTATAATCAGTTTGAAGCTTACAATCTACTTGGTTCTACAAGGGTCTCGACAATCCAGTTTGGTCTTGCAATCAGTTTGAACTCTACAAGTTGGTTTCTATAATCAGTTTGGTGTCTACAATTCAGTTTGGTTCAAGGAACTTAAATTAGTGCTTATAACAGTGAATTTAAATAGTTTGGTTTACAACAGTTTGAACTAAATATTTGGTTTAAACTAGTTTGGTCCTACAAAGTTTGGTCCATAACCAGCTTGGTTCCCACAACTAGCCTGGTTCCACACAAATCAGCTGGTCTCTAAATAGTTTGGTTCAAAATCTAGTTTGAACTTAACAGTTGGTCTTAAATCTAGTTTGGTTCTAAACTAGTTTGGTTTACAATAGTTGGTTGTACAATTCAGTTTGAATCTTACTAGTTTGGTTTATAATCAGTTTGGTTCTATAATTCAGGGTTTGGTTTCAAAATGGTTCTACAACCCAGTTTGAACCACAATTAGTTGGTCTCTACAATTAGTTTGGTTTAAATCTAGCTGGTTTGGTTCTACAATAGCTTGGAAACACAATAGTGGTTCTACAAATCTACCTGAACTCAAACTCAGTGGCTCTACAAATAGTTTGGTTCTACAATTAGTTTGAACCTACAATCAGTTTGTCTACAATAGTTTGGTCTCTACAACTAGTTTGGTTCCCACAATTCTAGTTTGGGTCTCACAACTAGTTTGGTCCACAACTAGTTTGGTTCTACAATCTAGCTTGGTCTACAATCTAGTTTGGTCCTACAACTAGCCTGGTTCACAACTCAGTTTGAACTCTACAACTAGTTTGGTTCTTAAACTAGTCTGAATCTCACAACACTTGGTCCCACAACTAGCCTGGTCCCACAACTAGCCTGAACCCACAACTAGCCTGGTCCTAGAGCCATTTGTGCTCCATTGCCAATGTTATGGTCATTGTCATACCAAACGAAGACAGGACCAACTACAGCTCCTTATCATTAACAGTTACCTTGGCCTTGACCAGTCTCCTGGCAGTCTTAATCTTGGCCTCACAGAAAGCCCCTCTGTACTTGGCGCTGACATCAGTGCCCACTGCCAGGTAGGGCGGCTCCTCCGGGGTCTGAAGAGAGAGAGAGAGGGAGGGGAGAATATGAGTGGAAGGGAGTCAACGATGGCATTCAGATTAGTGGAGATGAACAAGAGATGAGTACAGGGCAGTGAGAGAAGAGGCAGAGAGGGAATAATACCATCTGTCATGAGCAAGAGATGAACTAAACTTAGGGTTGTATTCATTAGTGCACAATGGAACAAAACTTAGGGTCGTATTCATTAGTGCACAATGGAACAAAACGTTTCGCAATGGAAAACATAAACAAGCATTTGATATTGGACAAAGTCATGTAGGCCCCTCCCTGTTTCAGCCCATTTGCTTCTGTTTGGTTCCTACTAGTGTACACGGCCAAGGACTACAGGGCCAAGGACTACAGGGCCAAGGACTACAGGGCCAAGGACTACAGGGCCAAGGACTACAGGGCCAAGGACTACAGGGCCAAGGACTACAGGGCCAAGGACTACAGGGCCAAGGACTACAGGGCCAAGGACTACAGGGCCAAGGACTACAGGGCCAAGGACTACACGGCCAAGGACTACAGGGCCAAGGACTACACGGCCAAGGACTACAGGGCCAAGGACTACAAGGCCAAGGACTACAAGTCGGGACTGTCTGAGGGAAAGTGAACCCAGCCAGTACTATAGGAATCCCCAGGTATATCCCCAGGTGTGAAAGTGAATCCAGCCAGTATTATAGGAATCCCCAGGTTTATCCCCAGGTGTGAAAGTGACACCTAAAAGACTCTCAGACCATGAGAAACAAGATTCTCTGGTCTGATGAAACCAAGATTGAACTATTTGCCCTGAATGCCAAGCGTCACGTCTGGAGGAAACCTGGCAACATCCCTACGGTGAAGCATGGTGGTGGCAGCATCATGCTGTGGGGATGTTTTTCAGCAGCAGGGACTGGGACACTAGTCAGGATCGAGGCAAAGATGAACGGAGCAAAGTACAGAGAGATTCTTGATGAAAACCTGCTCCAGTGCGCTCAGGACCTCAAACTGGGGCGAAGGTTCACCTTCCAACAGGACAACGACCCTAAGCGCACAGCCAAGACAACGCAGGAGTGGCTTCGGGACAAGTCTCTGAATGTCCTTGAGTGGCCCAGCCAGAGCCCGGACTTGAATCTGATCGAACATCTCTGGAGAGACCTGAAAATAGCTGTGCAGTGACGCTCCCCAACCAACCTGCCATAACTTGAGCGGATCTGCAGAGAAGAATGGGAGAAACTCCCCAAATACAGGTGTGCCAAGCTTGTAGATCATACCCAAGAAGACTCGAGGCTGTAATCACTGCTAAAGGTGCTTCAACAAAATACTGGTTAAAGGGTCTGAATACTTATGTAAATGTGATATTACAGTTCTTTATTTTTTATAAATGTGCACAAATGTTTTTAACCTGTTTTTGCTTTGTCATTATGTGGTATTGTGTGTTGATTGATGAGGGAAGGAAAACAATTTAATCCATTTTAGAATAAGGCTGTAACGTAACAAAATGTGGAAAGAGTCAAGGGGTCTGAATGCTCTCCAAAGGCACTGTAAATGATTGGCATTCAAGCAGGCAGAAATCCGGCTGGTATGATGTAGCACCGTGATAAAGTCGCTCTCCCTACACTGGAAGTTAATAGGAATACGACTTTTAGATTTCAATACTGGCCAATGTCATAACTCGGGAGGATGTCTTCGCTCGAATTTGCAATTTATCATATTCTTTGCGATATTCCTACCTCGAGAAATGTGTAATTTAACCGAGGGTCTACCACATTTTTCCTATTGGTCTGCCTCTTTAGTCCAGGGTGCATTGCACGGTGCCGTTGACAGAGATTATAGAAAGGAAGCCAATAAATGAAGGAACGTATAAACGCCCCACCCAGCAGACTGTTGACCAATCACGTTGTCTTGCTGCGTCACGCGGTAGATAAGCTAATTGTCACGCAATCCCTGCTCAAAGTCAGTGTGACGGAAACGTGCCTACAGACATGGCAGCTCTGCTTCTAGCTCCTAAGCAACTTTGCAGTATTCTGTTATTTGTGTTATTTCTTCCATTATTAGCCCAGAATGTTTTTTGTGTTATTACATACAGCCGGAAATAACTTTTGGATATCAGAGCGGTGACAACTCACCAGCATGCCTACCAGAAATACCACATTCCTGAATTGGATCATTTGTTTGTACGCCGCAAAGCAATTTAACTTATCCCAGAGGCTGCTTCAAGACGCCGCCGGCGGAGAAGAGGTATTCGGAGTGGACTTCTAGTCCGACTCAGGAGGCGTGCACAACATCCACTGCTTCCGAGTATATTACTCACAAATGTTCAGTCCCTGGACAATAAAGTAGACGAGCTCAGGGCTAGGATCTCATACCAGAGAGACATCAGGGACTGTAACATACTCTGTTTCACAGAATCATGGCTCTCTCCAGATATACTGTCCCCGTCCATACAGCCAGCTGGGTTCTCAGTTCATCGCACAGACAGGAATAAAGAACTCTCCAGGAAGAAGAAAGGCGGAGGTGTATGTTTTATGATTACCTACTCATGGTGTGATTGTCATAACGTGCAGGAACTCAAGTCCTTTTGTTCTCCCGACCTAGAATACCTCAATCAAATGTCAACCACATTACCTCACAAGAGAATTATCTTCAGTTATAGTCACAGCCGTGTAAATTCCCACTCAAGGAACTACAATGGATTTTGTGCAAACTGGAAACCACATATCCTGAGGGCGCATTTATTGTAGCTGGGGATTTTAACAAAGCAAATTTGAGGAAAATGCTACCGAAGTTCTATCAACACATTGCCTGTAGTAATCACGCTTCAAACACTCTCCACCACTGTTACTCTCCCTTCCAGGATGGCTACAAGGCCCTCCCCTGCCCTCCCTTCGGCAAATCAGATCACGGCTCCATTCTGCTTCCTATAGTCAGAAACTCAAACAGGAAGTATTCGTGCTAAGGTCTATTCAACGCTGGTCTGACCAATCAGAATCCATGCTTCAAGATTGTTTCAATGACCTCTGAACTCTGTTTTGACTTTCTAGTGTGACTTGATCATCCACACTGCTAATTCTAAAAGCATGAGATGAGTACTTTAAGATAGTTTATTTTACCGAGTTGAGGGTAATTTATAATACTGAAAATTGTGAAGAAGTTTATAATTTGGTAATAATATATGTGATTCGAACCATAAAATATCAAAAGATAGAGAGAGCTTTCCCTGAATGAGGGATACCTGTCCCTAGTCAATTGTACTAATCTTGGATTACTTTACGGGATAGAAGTAAGTTGAGGTATTATCAAATTATGTCATTTTAAATTTAGGCAATGGTGGTGTTTTGTTTTTGAAAGCATTAATCACGTTGTGACTCGTGTTCAGAAAAGGGTGTAGTAATGATGGTAAGAGGATTTATTGGTACATTTGCATATTGTAGTAAGAATATGAGCAGTAGTAATTAACGTGTTATGGGTTAGATTCAATGTTTTAGGTGAAAATGTATTTGTGGTATAAGGTAGAATGTAGTGGAGTCTATGGAAACTAGTGACTATAACAAGATGCAAGAATGTGCACTTCATAATCGAGGCTTTTAATGACTGATTGATAAGTAGACTGTGTAAAGCAGCATACTGTGTCTCAACTAACAATGTTATGCAGACTTTCTTTCAAAAAGGTGAAGGCAACTCTGCCAACATGAAAGGAGAATCTGGGAGACTGTGACAGTAGAGGACTACAGAAGGAATCTTGAATCCGTATTAGTACTACGTGGCAGTAGAGGACTACAGAGGGAATCTTGAATCCGTATTGGTACTACGTGGCAGTAGAGGACTACAGAAGGAATCTTGAATCCGTATTGGTACTACGTGGCAGTAGAGGACTACAGAAGGAATCTTGAATCCGTATTAGTACTACGTGGCAGTAGAGGGCTACAGAAGGAATCTTGAATCCATATTAGTACTACGTGGCAGTAGAGGACTACAGAAGGAATCTTGAATCCGTATTGGTACTACGTGGCAGTAGAGGACTACAGAAGGAATCTTGAATCCGTATTGGTACTACGTGGCAGTAGAGGACTACAGAAGGAATCTTGAATCCGTATTGGTACTACGTGGCAGTAGAGGACTACAGAAGGAATCTTGAATCCGTATTGGTACTACGTGGCAGTAGAGGACTACAGAAGGAATCTTGAATCCGTATTGGTGCGATGCAAGAAGGACGCTACACAGAGCGATGTGAACAGAAATTGGGAAGTATATTAGAAATTGGTATTAAGAATAATTGTTAAAACATAATGATTTGTCATATGGTCAATGTTTGTATGGATTTATTGGATTAGAAATGTAATCAATTAAACCGTTATGTTTGTCTTCTAGTGAGATAAATACAGATGCTGTCTTGATGCATGGCAGGGATAATTTGGACTAGCATGGTGTGAACCTAAATAAATACAAGTAACAAACTATGAACCGGCTGAAGATTAATATCAGAGGCGTTGAAGATATTTTTGTAAAATATCACTTCTACATGCAACTGGCCTACAACAAACAATCTAATTTAGGGATGTAATGATTTAACAGGGAGTGATAATAGTGTTATAATGTGTATCTATCTCAGGAATAATAGGAGAACAAAGTCAGAGTTGAACATTGTATCTTTTAACAATCATAAGGTTTTTAAGCAATTGGGTCTGAGATGTTACTCATTAGATCATATAAGTGATAATCACATAGCATTGCATGCTGTTATAGTAGATAAAGAGGGAATGTATGTGATTATATGGGGGACCATTAAGATTAGGAAGGTATTGGGAATTTAAATAAAGCTATGGGAAATATTAGAGACATACAGGAAGTATTAGGAGTATGAATAGAGATGCATCAGTCAATATAAATGCAAGGAGAGAAAGGATAAATTATTAATCTGTGTGTTATTCCAGTTTAGAGTCCATTAATAATGTTGATTGAGGAATGAGGAATGTTAAGTTGGAAATGTATAAAGTGGAATGAGGTTTACAGGATTGAAGATGTGGAAAGAAGACTGTCTCGGTAGATCAGATAGCGCCCCAAGTGACCAGTGACAAGCTTAGGGTTCATCTGAATGAAGAAGATTGAAGTTGTTTTATTTTAATATATTCATTTGAATATATTGTAATATCCATGTAACTTACAAAGTGTCATGTATCTTTGTATTTGTGGGGATGATGTCATGATGGTCACAATTTATTTCTATGGATGTTTTTCTTGGTAGCATGTCTAAGATGATGGGTCAGTTATCTAGCATAGTTAAGAATCTAATCATACAGTGAGGGAAAAAAGTATTTGATCCCCTGCTGATTTTGTACATTTGCCCACTGACAAAGACATGATCAGTCTATAATTTTAATGGTAGGTTTAATTGAACAGTGAGAGACAGAATAACAACAAATAAATCCAGAAAAACGCATGTCAAAAATGTTATAAATTGATTTGCCTCAGGCCTCTACTCTACTACCACTTATCTATAACACTAAATCCATGTGTACGTGTGTGTATAGTGCGTATGTTATCGTGTGTGTGTATGCATGTGTCTATGTTTGTGTTGCTTCACAGTCCCCGCTGTTCCATAAGGTGTATTTTTACCTGTTTTTTAAATCTGATTCTACTGCTTGCATCAGTTACCTGATGTGGAATAGAGTTCCATGTAGTCATGGCTCTATGTAGTACTGTGCACCTCCCATAGTCTGTTCTGGACTTGGGGACTCTTGTGGGGTATTTTACATTTTACGTCATTTAGCAGACGCTCTTATCCAGAGCGACTTACAGTTAGTGCATAAATTATTCTTTTTTCATTTTTTTTTTCATACTGGCCTGGGGTTGAACCAGGGTTTGAACCCACAACCCTGGCGTTGCAAACACCATGCTCTACCAACTGAGTTCCCTCCCCTACCCTGGACCAATTGTGTGCCGCCCCATTGGTCTCCCGGTTGCGGCCGGCTACAGCAGAGCCTGGATTCGAACCAGGATCTCTAGTGACACAGCTAGCACTGCGATGCAGTGCCTTGGACCACTGCGCCACTCGGGAGGCTTGGGTGTCTGAGCTGTGCGCCAGTAGTTTAAACAGACAGCTCGGTGCATTCAACATGTCAATACCTCTCACAAATACAAGTAGTGATGAAGTCAATCTCTCCTCTACTTTGAGCCAGGAGAGATTGACATGCATATTATTGTTAGCTCTATGTGTACATTTAAGGGCCAGTCATGCTGCCCTGTTCTGAGCCAATTGTAATTGAAAACAAGGACATTTCTAAGTGACCCCATCATTTTTGGGGATGGTAAACTTGACTAAAACCAGATAATGAAAATACAATGGAGCGCAGGGATTCTTGAAAGGGACCACTTCTTTCCCCCCACTAATATCTTTAATATTAACAAAATTTGAAATCTATATTTTGATAGACCAAAGTATCAGCTATCACCCCATGTAAAGCAACAATTTGTATATTTATTAAATGCAATAAACTGGATTTGTTAACTCTGTCAGATAAAATAAATTAGATTGACAATTATTGTCCAACAAAGTGGTTTAAAGATTGTTTCATTCTAACATCAGATTATTCAAATATGTAACACCACCATCTGCAACCTTCTATTTGTTTTATAGCACTTAATTTGCTTCAGGGCTAATTTAAAACCATAAAATATTAATAATGTAAACATTATCCCTCAGGTCTAGCGCAGCAAATACTTCAATAGTTTAAGGCCACTGGTTCCCAAACTGTTGGGCGAGGGGTGGTTTAAAAAAGTTTAAGGAACTCAGTCCAGCTTTCAACTTACTCCTGAAAGTTGTAATAGTAGAATGCACAAGGTGCAATTTAGAAATTGTGTAGTGCATCACCAGTTCCTCTTGTCTTGTCAGTCATTGCAGACCTTAGAGAGCTACTAATGCTACTAATACTAGTGTAAAACTGGTCAGAAATGTCCAGATCAACTAGCCCATGTCAGCTAGCGTTTTTTAGCTAGGTTTTTTAACCCATAAACTGTTGTAATGTTTGAGTCACTTAAATATCACATGAAAACAAATCAGACATGGTGAAATGCATAGAATAGCAAGAAAAGCAGCTTTACATTTTATTTTAATCTGCACCTCATGACAAAATGTGTAGAATTGCAGGAAATAAGCTTTAAACCTGCTAGATTTTCTCCACCAACAGGAGGGGTGGGAACAGTGTGTGTCATGAACAGTGCTTGGGCCCGTAGAGATAGACGTTGGCGTGGGATGGGAGGTGGGATGGTTCCCAACGCTGGAAGACGTTGGCGTGGGATGGGAGGTGGGATGGTTCCCAACGCTGGAAGACGTTGGCGTGGGATGGGAGGTGGGATGGTTCCCAACGCTGGAAGACGTTGGCGTGGGATGGGAGGTGGGATGGTTCCCAACGCTGGAAGACGTTGGCGTGGGATGGGAGGTGGGATGGTTCCCAACGCTGGAAGACGTTGGCGTGGGATGGGAGGTGGGATGGTTCCCAACGCTGGAAGACGTTGGCGTGGGATGGGAGGTGGGATGGTTCCCAACGCTGGAAGACGTTGGCGTGGGATGGGAGGTGGGATGGTTCCCAACGCTGGAAGACGTTGGCGTGGGATGGGAGGTGGGATGGTTCCCAACGCTGGAAGACGTTGGCGTGGGATGGGAGGTGGGATGGTTCCCAACGCTGGAAGACGTTGGCGTGGGATGGGAGGTGGGATGGTTCCCAACGCTGGAAGACGTTGGCGTGGGATGGGAGGTGGGATGGTTCCCAACGCTGGAAGGGGGCCTGAGTTAGAACCCCTGCTTTAAGCATGTTGCAGAAGAGTGATTCAATTATTTATTCAGAATATTGACCTTTCTTCAGCTTTCTAACGGACGCCTGAAGGTTTTGTGCCAAAATTGCCTGGTATTTGGAACTGTTCATTATTCCCTCCACCCTGACTAAGGCCCCGGTTCCAGCTGAAGAAAAACAGCCCCAAAGCATGATGCTGCCACCACCATGCTTCACTGTGGGTATGGTGTTCTTTGGGTGATGTGCAGTGTTGTTTTTGCGCCAAACATACCTTTTTCAATTATGGCCAAAAAGTTCAACCTTGGTTTCATCAGACCATAACACATTTTCCCACGTGCTTTTGGGGGACTTGATGTTTGTTTTTGCAAACTTCAGCCGGGCTTGGATGTTTTTCTTTGTAAGAAAAGGCTTCCGTCCTGCCATCCTACCCCATGGCCCATTCATATGAAGAATACGGGAGATTGTTGTCACATGTAGCACACAGCCAGTACTTGCCAGAAATTCCTGCAGTTCCTTTAATGTTGCTGTAGGCCTCTTGGAAGCCTCCATGACCAGTTCCTTTAATGTTGCTGTAGGCCTCTTGGAAGCCTCCCTGACCAGTTCCTTTAATGTTGCTGTAGGCCTCTTGGAAGCCTCCCTGACCAGTTCCTTTAATGTTGCTGTAGGCCTCTTGGAAGCCCCCCTGACCAGCTCCTTTAATGTTGCTGTAGGCCTCTTGGAAGCCTCCCTGACCAGTTCCTTTAATGTTGCTGTAGGCCTCTTGGAAGCCTCCCTGACCAGTTCCTTTAATGTTGCTGTAGGCCTCTTGGAAGCCTCCCTGACCAGCTCCTTTAATGTTGCTGTAGGCCTCTTGGCAGCCCCCCTGACCAGTTCCTTTAATGTTGCTGTAGGCCTCTTGGAAGCCTCCCTGACCAGCTCCTTTAATGTTGCTGTAGGCCTCTTGGAAGCCTCCCTGACCAGTTCCTTTAATGTTGCTGTAGGCCTCTTGGAAGCCTCCCTGACCAGCTCCTTTAATGTTGCTGTAGGCCTCTTGGAAGCCTCCCTGGCCAGCTCCTTTAATGTTGCTGTAGGCCTCTTGGAAGCCTCCCTGGCCAGCTCCTTTAATGTTGCTGTAGGCCTCTTGGAAGCCTCCCTGACCAGCTCCTTTAATGTTGCTGTAGGCCTCTTGGAAGCCTCCCTGACCAGTTCCTTTAATGTTGCTGTAGGCCTCTTGGAAGCCTCCCTGACCAGTTCCTTTAATGTTGCTGTAGGCCTCTTGGAAGCCTCCCTGACCAGCTCCTTTAATGTTGCTGTAGGCCTCTTGGAAGCCTCCCTGACCAGCTCCTTTAATGTTGCTGTAGGCCTCTTGGAAGCCTCCCTGACCAGCTCCTTTAATGTTGCTGTAGGCCTCTTGAAGCCTCCCTGGCCAGCTCCTTTAATGTTGCTGTAGGCCTCTTGGAAGCCTCCCTGGCCAGCTCCTTTAATGTTGCTGTAGGCCTCTTGGAAGCCTCCCTGGCCAGCTCCTTTAATGTTGCTGTAGGCCTCTTGGAAGCCTCCCTGACCAGCTCCTTTAATGTTGCTGTAGGCCTCTTGGAAGCCTCCCTGACCAGTTCCTTTAATGTTGCTGTAGGCCTCTTGGAAGCCTCCCTGGCCAGCTCCTTTAATGTTGCTGTAGGCCTCTTGGAAGCCTCCCTGACCAGCTCCTTTAATGTTGCTGTAGGCCTCTTGGAAGCCTCCCTGACCAGTTCCTTTAATGTTGCTGTAGGCCTCTTGGAAGCCTCCCTGACCAGCTCCTTTAATGTTGCTGTAGGCCTCTTGGAAGCCTCCCTGACCAGTTCCTTTAATGTTGCTGTAGGCCTCTTGGAAGCCTCCCTGACCAGTTCCTTTAATGTTGCTGTAGGCCTCTTGGAAGCCTCCCTGACCAGCTCCTTTAATGTTGCTGTAGGCCTCTTGGAAGCCCCCTGGCCAGCTCCTTTAATGTTGCTGTAGGCCTCTTGGAAGCCTCCCTGACCAGTTCCATTAATGTTGCTGTAGGCCTCTTGGAAGCCTCCCTGACCAGCTCCTTTAATGTTGCTGTAGGCCTCTTGGAAGCCTCCCTGACCAGTTCCTTTAATGTTGCTGTAGGCCTCTTGGAAGCCTCCCTGACCAGCTCCTTTAATGTTGCTGTAGGCCTCTCGGAAGCCTCCCTGACCAGCTCCTTTAATGTTGCTGTAGGCCTCTTGGAAGCCTCCCTGACCAGTTCCTTTAATGTTGCTGTAGGCCTCTTGGAAGCCTCCCTGACCAGTTCCTTTAATGTTGCTGTAGGCCTCTTGGAAGCCTCCCTGACCAGCTCCTTTAATGTTGCTGTAGGCCTCTTGGAAGCCCCCCTGACCAGCTCCTTTAATGTTGCTGTAGGCCTCTTGGAAGCCTCCCTGACCAGCTCCTTTAATGTTGCTGTAGGCCTCTTGGAAGCCTCCCTGACCAGCTCCTTTAATGTTGCTGTAGGCCTCTTGGAAGCCTCCCTGACCAGCTCCTTTAATGTTGCTGTAGGCCTCTTGGAAGCCTCCTGACCAGTTCCTTTAATGTTGCTGTAGGCCTCTTGGAAGCCTCCCTGACCAGCTCCTTTAATGTTGCTGTAGGCCTCTTGGAAGCCTCCCTGACCAGTTCCTTTAATGTTGCTGTAGGCCTCTTGGAAGCCTCCTGACCAGCTCCTTTAATGTTGCTGTAGGCCTCTTGGAAGCCTCCCTGACCAGTTCCTTTAATGTTGCTGTAGGCCTCTTGGAAGCCTCCCTGGCCAGCTCCTTTAATGTTGCTGTAGGCCTCTTGGAAGCCTCCCTGACCAGTTCCTTTAATGTTGCTGTAGGCCTCTTGGAAGCCCCCCTGACCAGCTCCTTTAATGTTGCTGTAGGCCTCTTGGAAGCCTCCCCTGACCAGCTCCTTTAATGTTGCTGTAGGCCTCTTGGAAGCCTCCCTGACCAGTTCCTTTAATGTTGCTGTAGGCCTCTTGGAAGCCTCCCTGACCAGCTCCTTTAATGTTGCTGTAGGCCTCTTGGAAGCCTCCCTGACCAGCTCCTTTAATGTTGCTGTAGGCCTCTTGGAAGCCTCCCTGACCAGCTCCTTTAATGTTGCTGTAGGCCTCTTGGAAGCCTCCCTGACCAGTTCCTTTAATGTTGCTGTAGGCCTCTTGGAAGCTTCCCTGACCAGCTCCTTTAATGTTGCTGTAGGCCTCTTGGAAGCCTCCCTGACCAGCTCCTTTAATGTTGCTGTAGGCCTCTTGGAAGCCTCCCTGACCAGCTCCCTTTAATGTTGCTGTAGGCCTCTTGGAAGCCTCCCCTGACCAGCTCCTTTAATGTTGCTGTAGGCCTCTTGGAAGCCTCCTGACCAGTTCCTTTAATGTTGCTGTAGGCCTCTTGGAAGCCTCCCTGACCAGCTCCTTTAATGTTGCTGTAGGCCTCTTGGAAGCCTCCCTGACCAGCTCCTTTAATGTTGCTGTAGGCCTCTTGGAAGCCTCCCTGACCAGTTCCTTTAATGTTGCTGTAGGCCTCTTGGAAGCCTCCCTGACCAGCTCCTTTAATGTTGCTGTAGGCCTCTCGGAAGCCTCCCTGACCAGCTCCTTTAATGTTGCTGTAGGCCTCTTGGAAGCCTCCCTGACCAGTTCCTTTAATGTTGCTGTAGGCCTCTTGGAAGCCTCCCTGACCAGCTCCTTTAATGTTGCTGTAGGCCTCTTGGAAGCCTCCCTGACCAGTTCCTTTAATGTTGCTGTAGGCCTCTTGGAAGCCTCCCCTGGCCAGCTCCTTTAATGTTGCTGTAGGCCTCTTGGAAGCCTCCCTGACCAGCTCCTTTAATGTTGCTGTAGGCCTCTTGGAAGCCTCCCTGACCAGTTCCTTTAATGTTGCTGTAGGCCTCTTGGAAGCCTCCCTGACCAGCTCCTTTAATGTTGCTGTAGGCCTCTTGGAAGCCTCCCTGACCAGTTCCTTTAATGTTGCTGTAGGCCTCTTGGAAGCCTCCCTGACCAGTTCCTTTAATGTTGCTGTAGGCCTCTTGGAAGCCTCCCTGACCAGCTCCTTTAATGTTGCTGTAGGCCTCTTGGAAGCCCCCCTGGCCAGCTCCTTTAATGTTGCTGTAGGCCTCTTGGAAGCCTCCCTGACCAGTTCCATTAATGTTGCTGTAGGCCTCTTGGAAGCCTCCCTGACCAGCTCCTTTAATGTTGCTGTAGGCCTCTTGGAAGCCTCCCTGACCAGTTCCTTTAATGTTGCTGTAGGCCTCTTGGAAGCCTCCCTGACCAGCTCCTTTAATGTTGCTGTAGGCCTCTCGGAAGCCTCCTGACCAGCTCCTTTAATGTTGCTGTAGGCCTCTTGGAAGCCTCCCTGACCAGTTCCTTTAATGTTGCTGTAGGCCTCTTGGAAGCCTCCCTGACCAGTTCCTTTAATGTTGCTGTAGGCCTCTTGGAAGCCTCCCTGACCAGCTCCTTTAATGTTGCTGTAGGCCTCTTGGAAGCCCCCTGACCAGCTCCTTTAATGTTGCTGTAGGCCTCTTGGAAGCCTCCCTGACCAGCTCCTTTAATGTTGCTGTAGGCCTCTTGAAGCCTCCCTGACCAGCTCCTTTAATGTTGCTGTAGGCCTCTTGGAAGCCTCCCTGACCAGCTCCTTTAATGTTGCTGTAGGCCTCTTGGAAGCCTCCCTGACCAGTTCCTTTAATGTTGCTGTAGGCCTCTTGGAAGCCTCCTGACCAGTTCCTTTAATGTTGCTGTAGGCCTCTTGGAAGCCTCCCTGACCAGTTCCTTTAATGTTGCTGTAGGCCTCTTGGAAGCCTCCCTGGCCAGCTCCTTTAATGTTGCTGTAGGCCTCTTGGAAGCCTCCCCTGACCAGTTCCTTTAATGTTGCTGTAGGCCTCTTGGAAGCCCCCCTGGCCAGCTCCTTTAATGTTGCTGTAGGCCTCTTGGAAGCCTCCCTGACCAGCTCCTTTAATGTTGCTGTAGGCCTCTTGGAAGCCCCCTGACCAGCTCCTTTAATGTTGCTGTAGGCCTCTTGGAAGCCTCCCTGACCAGCTCCTTTAATGTTGCTGTAGGCCTCTTGGAAGCCTCCCCTGACCAGTTCCTTTAATGTTGCTGTAGGCCTCTTGGAAGCCTCCCTGACCAGCTCCTTTAATGTTGCTGTAGGCCTCTCGGAAGCCTCCTGACCAGCTCCTTTAATGTTGCTGTAGGCCTCTTGGAAGCCTCCCCTGACCAGTTCCTTTAATGTTGCTGTAGGCCTCTTGGAAGCCTCCCTGACCAGCTCCTTTAATGTTGCTGTAGGCCTCTTGGAAGCCTCCTGACCAGTTCCTTTAATGTTGCTGTAGGCCTCTTGGAAGCCTCCCTGGCCAGCTCCTTTAATGTTGCTGTAGGCCTCTTGGAAGCCTCCTGACCAGCTCCTTTAATGTTGCTGTAGGCCTCTTGGAAGCCTCCCTGACCAGTTCCTTTAATGTTGCTGTAGGCCTCTTGGAAGCCTCCCTGACCAGCTCCTTTAATGTTGCTGTAGGCCTCTTGGAAGCCTCCCTGACCAGTTCCTTTAATGTTGCTGTAGGCCTCTTGGAAGCCTCCCTGACCAGTTCCTTTAATGTTGCTGTAGGCCTCTTGGAAGCCTCCCTGACCAGCTCCTTTAATGTTGCTGTAGGCCTCTTGGAAGCCCCCCTGGCCAGCTCCTTTAATGTTGCTGTAGGCCTCTTGGAAGCCTCCCCTGACCAGTTCCATTAATGTTGCTGTAGGCCTCTTGGAAGCCTCCCTGACCAGCTCCTTTAATGTTGCTGTAGGCCTCTTGGAAGCCTCCTGACCAGTTCCTTTAATGTTGCTGTAGGCCTCTTGGAAGCCTCCCTGACCAGCTCCTTTAATGTTGCTGTAGGCCTCTCGGAAGCCTCCCTGACCAGCTCCTTTAATGTTGCTGTAGGCCTCTTGGAAGCCTCCCTGACCAGTTCCTTTAATGTTGCTGTAGGCCTCTTGGAAGCCTCCCTGACCAGTTCCTTTAATGTTGCTGTAAGCCTCTTGGAAGCCTCCCTGACCAGCTCCTTTAATGTTGCTGTAGGCCTCTTGGAAGCCCCCCTGACCAGCTCCTTTAATGTTGCTGTAGGCCTCTTGGAAGCCTCCCTGACCAGCTCCTTTAATGTTGCTGTAGGCCTCTTGGAAGCCTCCCTGACCAGCTCCTTTAATGTTGCTGTAGGCCTCTTGGAAGCCTCCCTGACCAGCTCCTTTAATGTTGCTGTAGGCCTCTTGGAAGCCTCCTGACCAGTTCCTTTAATGTTGCTGTAGGCCTCTTGGAAGCCTCCCTGACCAGCTCCTTTAATGTTGCTGTAGGCCTCTTGGAAGCCTCCCTGACCAGTTCCTTTAATGTTGCTGTAGGCCTCTTGGAAGCCTCCCTGACCAGTTCCTTTAATGTTGCTGTAGGCCTCTTGGAAGCCTCCCTGACCAGTTCCTTTAATGTTGCTGTAGGCCTCTTGGAAGCCTCCCTGGCCAGCTCCTTTAATGTTGCTGTAGGCCTCTTGGAAGCCTCCCTGACCAGTTCCTTTAATGTTGCTGTAGGCCTCTTGGAAGCCCCCCTGACCAGCTCCTTTAATGTTGCTGTAGGCCTCTTGGAAGCCTCCCTGACCAGCTCCTTTAATGTTGCTGTAGGCCTCTTGGAAGCCTCCTGACCAGTTCCTTTAATGTTGCTGTAGGCCTCTTGGAAGCCTCCCTGACCAGCTCCTTTAATGTTGCTGTAGGCCTCTTGGAAGCCTCCCTGACCAGCTCCTTTAATGTTGCTGTAGGCCTCTTGGAAGCCTCCCTGACCAGCTCCTTTAATGTTGCTGTAGGCCTCTTGGAAGCCTCCCTGACCAGTTCCTTTAATGTTGCTGTAGGCCTCTTGGAAGCTTCCCTGACCAGCTCCTTTAATGTTGCTGTAGGCCTCTTGGAAGCCTCCCTGACCAGCTCCTTTAATGTTGCTGTAGGCCTCTTGGAAGCCTCCCTGACCAGCTCCTTTAATGTTGCTGTAGGCCTCTTGGAAGCCTCCCTGGCCAGTTCCTTTAATGTTGCTGTAGGCCTCTTGGAAGCCTCCCTGACCAGCTCCTTTAATGTTGCTGTAGGCCTCTTGGAAGCCTCCTGACCAGTTCCTTTAATGTTGCTGTAGGCCTCTTGGAAGCCTCCCTGACCAGCTCCTTTAATGTTGCTGTAGGCCTCTTGGAAGCCTCCCTGACCAGCTCCTTTAATGTTGCTGTAGGCCTCTTGGAAGCCTCCCTGACCAGCTCCTTTAATGTTGCTGTAGGCCTCTTGGAAGCCTCCTGACCAGTTCCTTTAATGTTGCTGTAGGCCTCTTGGAAGCCTCCTGACCAGTTCCTTTAATGTTGCTGTAGGCCTCTTGGAAGCCTCCCTGACCAGCTCCTTTAATGTTGCTGTAGGCCTCTTGGAAGCCTCCTGACCAGCTCCTTTAATGTTGCTGTAGGCCTCTTGGAAGCCTCCTGACCAGTTCCTTTAATGTTGCTGTAGGCCTCTTGGAAGCCTCCCTGACCAGCTCCTTTAATGTTACTGTAGGCCTCTTGGAAGCCTCCCTGACCAGTTCCTTTAATGTTGCTGTAGGCCTCTTGGAAGCCTCCCTGACCAGCTCCTTTAATGTTGCTGTAGGCCTCTTGGAAGCTTCCCTGACCAGCTCCTTTAATGTTGCTGTAGGCCTCTTGGAAGCCTCCCTGACCAGTTCCTTTAATGTTGCTGTAGGCCTCTTGGAAGCCTCCCTGACCAGCTCCTTTAATGTTGCTGTAGGCCTCTTGGAAGCCTCCCTGACCAGCTCCTTTAATGTTGCTGTAGGCCTCTTGGAAGCCTCCCTGACCAGTTCCTTTAATGTTGCTGTAGACCTCTTGGAAGCCTCCCTGACCAGCTCCTTTAATGTTGCTGTAGGCCTCTTGGAAGCCTCCCTGACCAGCTCCTTTAATGTTGCTGTAGGCCTCTTGGAAGCCTCCTGACCAGCTCCTTTAATGTTGCTGTAGGCCTCTTGGAAGCCTCCCTGGCCAGCTCCTTTAATGTTGCTGTAGGCCTCTTGGAAGCCTCCTGACCAGCTCCTTTAATGTTGCTGTAGGCCTCTTGGAAGCCCCCCTGACCAGCTCCTTTAATGTTGCTGTAGGCCTCTTGGAAGCCTCCCTGGCCAGCTCCTTTAATGTTGCTGTAGGCCTCTTGGAAGCGTCCCTGACCAGTTCCTTTAATGTTGCTGTAGGCCTCTTGGAAGCCTCCCTGACCAGCTCCTTTAATGTTGCTGTAGGCCTCTTGGAAGCCTCCTGACCAGTTCCTTTAATGTTGCTGTAGGCCTCTTGAAAGCCTCCCCTGACCAGCTCCTTTAATGTTGCTGTAGGCCTCTTGGAAGCCTCCCTGACCAGCTCCTTTAATGTTGCTGTAGGCCTCTTGGAAGCCTCCCTGACCAGCTCCTTTAATGTTGCTGTAGGCCTCTTGGAAGCCTCCCTGGCCAGCTCCTTTAATGTTGCTGTAGGCCTCTTGGAAGCCTCCCTGGCCAGCTCCTTTAATGTTGCTGTAGGCCTCTTGGAAGCCTCCCTGACCAGGTCCTTTAATGTTGCTGTAGGCCTCTTGGAAGCCTCCCTGACCAGTTCCTTTAATGTTGCTGTAGGCCTCTTGGAAGCCTCCCTGACCAGCTCCTTTAATGTTGCTGTAGGCCTCTTGGAAGCCTCCCTGACCAGTTCCTTTAATGTTGCTGTAGGCCTCTTGGAAGCCTCCCTGACCAGCTCCTTTAATGTTGCTGTAGGCCTCTTGGAAGCCTCCCTGACCAGTTCCTTTAATGTTGCTGTAGGCCTCTTGGAAGCCTCCCTGACCAGCTCCTTTAATGTTGCTGTAGGCCTCTCGGAAGCCTCCCTGACCAGCTCCTTTAATGTTGCTGTAGGCCTCTTGGAAGCCTCCCTGACCAGTTCCTTTAATGTTGCTGTAGGCCTCTTGGAAGCCTCCTGACCAGTTCCTTTAATGTTGCTGTAGGCCTCTTGGAAGCCTCCCTGACCAGTTCCTTTAATGTTGCTGTAGGCCTCTTGGAAGCCTCCCTGACCAGTTCCTTTAATGTTGCTGTAGGCCTCTTGGAAGCCTCCCTGACCAGTTCCTTTAATGTTGCTGTAGGCCTCTTGGAAGCCCCCCTGACCAGCTCCTTTAATGTTGCTGTAGGCCTCTTGGAAGCCTCCCTGACCAGCTCCTTTAATGTTGCTGTAGGCCTCTTGGAAGCCTCCCTGGCCAGCTCCTTTAATGTTGCTGTAGGCCTCTTGGAAGCCTCCCTGGCCAGCTCCTTTAATGTTGCTGTAGGCCTCTTGGAAGCCTCCTGACCAGCTCCTTTAATGTTGCTGTAGGCCTCTTGGAAGCCTCCCTGACCAGTTCCTTTAATGTTGCTGTAGGCCTCTTGGAAGCCTCCCTGACCAGCTCCTTTAATGTTGCTGTAGGCCTCTTGGAAGCCTCCCTGACCAGTTCCTTTAATGTTGCTGTAGGCCTCTTGGAAGCCTCCCTGACCAGCTCCTTTAATGTTGCTGTAGGCCTCTTGGAAGCCTCCCTGACCAGTTCCTTTAATGTTGCTGTAGGCCTCTCGGAAGCCTCCCCTGACCAGCTCCTTTAATGTTGCTGTAGGCCTCTCGGAAGCCTCCCTGACCAGCTCCTTTAATGTTGCTGTAGGCCTCTTGGAAGCCTCCTGACCAGTTCCTTTAATGTTGCTGTAGGCCTCTTGGAAGCCTCCCTGACCAGTTCCTTTAATGTTGCTGTAGGCCTCTTGGAAGCCTCCCTGACCAGTTCCTTTAATGTTGCTGTAGGCCTCTTGGAAGCCTCCCTGACCAGTTCCTTTAATGTTGCTGTAGGCCTCTTGGAAGCCTCCCTGACCAGTTCCTTTAATGTTGCTGTAGGCCTCTTGGAAGCCCCCCTGACCAGCTCCTTTAATGTTGCTGTAGGCCTCTTGGAAGCCTCCCTGACCAGCTCCTTTAATGTTGCTGTAGGCCTCTTGGAAGCCTCCCTGACCAGCTCCTTTAATGTTGCTGTAGGCCTCTTGGAAGCCTCCCTGGCCAGTTCCTTTAATGTTGCTGTAGGCCTCTTGGAAGCCTCCCTGACCAGCTCCTTTAATGTTGCTGTAGGCCTCTTGGAAGCCTCCCTGACCAGTTCCTTTAATGTTGCTGTAGGCCTCTTGGAAGCCTCCCTGACCAGCTCCTTTAATGTTGCTGTAGGCCTCTTGGAAGCCTCCCTGACCAGCTCCTTTAATGTTGCTGTAGGCCTCTTGGAAGCCTCCCTGACCAGTTCCTTTAATGTTGCTGTAGGCCTCTTGGAAGCCTCCCCTGACCAGCTCCTTTAATGTTGCTGTAGGCCTCTTGGAAGCCTCCCTGACCAGTTCCTTTAATGTTGCTGTAGGCCTCTTGGAAGCCTCCTGACCAGCTCCTTTAATGTTGCTGTAGGCCTCTTGGAAGCTTCCCTGACCAGCTCCTTTAATGTTGCTGTAGGCCTCTTGGAAGCCTCCTGACCAGTTCCTTTAATGTTGCTGTAGGCCTCTTGGAAGCCTCCCTGACCAGCTCCTTTAATGTTGCTGTAGGCCTCTTGGAAGCCTCCCTGACCAGCTCCTTTAATGTTGCTGTAGGCCTCTTGGAAGCCTCCCTGACCAGTTCCTTTAATGTTGCTGTAGGCCTCTTGGAAGCCTCCTGACCAGCTCCTTTAATGTTGCTGTAGGCCTCTTGGAAGCCTCCCTGACCAGCTCCTTTAATGTTGCTGTAGGCCTCTTGGAAGCCTCCCTGACCAGCTCCTTTAATGTTGCTGTAGGCCTCTTGGAAGCCTCCCTGACCAGTTCCTTTAATGTTGCTGTAGGCCTCTTGGAAGCCTCCTGACCAGTTCCTTTAATGTTGCTGTAGGCCTCTTGGAAGCCCCCTGACCAGCTCCTTTAATGTTGCTGTAGGCCTCTTGGAAGCCTCCCTGACCAGCTCCTTTAATGTTGCTGTAGGCCTCTTGGAAGCCTCCCTGACCAGCTCCTTTAATGTTGCTGTAGGCCTCTTGGAAGCCTCCCTGGCCAGTTCCTTTAATGTTGCTGTAGGCCTCTTGGAAGCCTCCCTGACCAGCTCCTTTAATGTTGCTGTAGGCCTCTTGGAAGCCTCCCTGACCAGTTCCTTTAATGTTGCTGTAGGCCTCTTGGAAGCCTCCCCTGACCAGCTCCTTTAATGTTGCTGTAGGCCTCTTGGAAGCCTCCCTGACCAGTTCCTTTAATGTTGCTGTAGGCCTCTTGGAAGCCTCCCTGACCAGTTCCTTTAATGTTGCTGTAGGCCTCTTGGAAGCCCCCCTGACCAGCTCCTTTAATGTTGCTGTAGGCCTCTTGGAAGCCTCCCTGACCAGTTCCTTTAATGTTGCTGTAGGCCTCTCGGAAGCCTCCCTGACCAGTTCCTTTAATGTTGCTGTAGGCCTCTTGGAAGCCTCCTGACCAGCTCCTTTAATGTTGCTGTAGGCCTCTTGGAAGCCCCTGACCAGCTCCTTTAATGTTGCTGTAGGCCTCTTGGAAGCCTCCCTGACCAGTTCCTTTAATGTTGCTGTAGGCCTCTTGGAAGCCTCCCTGACCAGCTCCTTTAATGTTGCTGTAGGCCTCTCGGAAGCCTCCTGACCAGCTCCTTTAATGTTGCTGTAGGCCTCTTGTAAGCCTCCCTGACCAGTTCCTTTAATGTTGCTGTAGGCCTCTTGGAAGCCTCCCTGACCAGTTCCTTTAATGTTGCTGTAGGCCTCTTGGAAGCCTCCCTGACCAGTTCCTTTAATGTTGCTGTAGGCCTCTTGGAAGCCTCCCTGACCAGTTCCTTTAATGTTGCTGTAGGCCTCTTGGAAGCCTCCCTGACCAGTTCCTTTAATGTTGCTGTAGGCCTCTTGGAAGCCCCCCTGACCAGCTCCTTTAATGTTGCTGTAGGCCTCTTGGAAGCCTCCTGACCAGCTCCTTTAATGTTGCTGTAGGCCTCTTGAAGCCTCCCTGACCAGCTCCTTTAATGTTGCTGTAGGCCTCTTGGAAGCCTCCTGGCCAGTTCCTTTAATGTTGCTGTAGGCCTCTTGGAAGCCTCCCTGACCAGCTCCTTTAATGTTGCTGTAGGCCTCTTGGAAGCCTCCTGACCAGTTCC
The DNA here is from genome assembly GCF_020615455.1 of Coregonus clupeaformis. NCBI lineage: Eukaryota > Metazoa > Chordata > Actinopteri > Salmoniformes > Salmonidae > Coregonus > Coregonus clupeaformis. The sequence continues at coordinate 195,983 of NW_025533577.1, forward strand.
TTTAATGTTGCTGTAGGCCTCTTGGAAGCCTCCCTGACCAGCTCCTTTAATGTTGCTGTAGGCCTCTTGGAAGCCTCCCTGACCAGCTCCTTTAATGTTGCTGTAGGCCTCTTGGAAGCCTCCCTGACCAGTTCCTTTAATGTTGCTGTAGGCCTCTTGGAAGCCTCCCTGACCAGCTCCTTTAATGTTGCTGTAGGCCTCTTGGAAGCCTCCCTGACCAGTTCCTTTAATGTTGCTGTAGGCCTCTTGGAAGCCTCCCTGACCAGCTCCTTTAATGTTGCTGTAGGCCTCTTGGAAGCCTCCTGACCAGTTCCTTTAATGTTGCTGTAGGCCTCTTGGAAGCCTCCCTGACCAGCTCCTTTAATGTTGCTGTAGGCCTCTTGGAAGCCTCCCTGACCAGCTCCTTTAATGTTGCTGTAGGCCTCTTGGAAGCCTCCCTGACCAGCTCCTTTAATGTTGCTGTAGGCCTCTTGAAGCCTCCCTGACCAGCTCCTTTAATGTTGCTGTAGGCCTCTTGGAAGCTTCCCTGACCAGCTCCTTTAATGTTGCTGTAGGCCTCTTGGAAGCCTCCCTGACCAGCTCCTTTAATGTTGCTGTAGGCCTCTTGGAAGCCTCCCTGACCAGTTCCTTTAATGTTGCTGTAGGCCTCTTGGAAGCCTCCCTGTCCAGCTCCTTTAATGTTGTCATCCCCCCCAGTTTGTTTTTCAATTGAATTGTTCCCATTATAGGTCACATTAACAGGAAAACGTTCTGACATGATTTATCTTTGTCTCATTCTTTTACATCACATAAACCTGGCATTTTAACAGGGGGGTGGAGACTTTTTATATCCACTGTATATGGAAAATTAGTCATTTGAAAATCCCCAATAAAAACAACTACTCCATCAGATCTTTCATCACTGATGGAGTTGACGTTAGACAAAAATCTGATGGAGTTGATGTTTTACTGAGTTGACCAATATATTTTTCTTAATTATTCAAGTGGTATAATTAGTAGCAATTTAGTTTCCTCAGTTTCTTTATGACTAAAACATTGTTAAAATAAATATATCTCAACCATAACTCATTCTCTTTACCTACAAGGTAGATGGAGTTGACAGGTTACGGTTGTGACCATGGTGATTTCAATATTGTTTGTTTAAATCTATCAAAAGGTTGAGGACTTTCAGGACCATGTGTTGTCTTGTTGCATGTAATCAGGAAATGAAGAAGGGGTTGTCATGGTATAGCTGACCCTGTTCATGTCTTTTTTTGGGGAATCACAATTTTGGTATACATTTTATTTAATGTCAGAGGACTGTTGCAAGAAACCACATTAGATCCTTTATCAGTTAGTTATTATTGACATTAATTTCTTTGTAAACACTTTTGGGGGAGTTTTAAATTGTGATCCTTTGCTCTAGACAAGGGCATTTCCTGGCACAGAGCCGACATAGAAATTAATAATATGTCGAAAATATCTAGAAAATTTAAATGTACAAAATCCCTTAAAAAAGTCCCCTAAATGAAAATTGTAATCTTAAATAAAGAATAAAAAAAATACTAGGTATAAAATTCAAGTTCCCCTGCCGGACGAGGATTGTCTCGACTTGAAAATCCCTGAGCTATATCTTTTAAAATAAGATCTAGAGAATCTAAAATAGAGAATCTAGAATTCAAAAATTGTCATGGCATGTTACAATCTTTGAGTACTCCAATAGCATAAGAACACAGCATTAGCAATGGAAAAATTTGCAGAATTGCAGGAAATTAGCTTTAAAACTGCACTTCTCTCAGCCACGTGGCAAAATGTGTAGAATTGCAGGAAATTAGCTTTAACAGATAAAAAAAAATATCACTGCAGCCAAGAGGGCGGCTTCTAATAATTTACCTTGTAGGCCGGCGCCACACCCACTAACCCCACCCCCCACGCCAACTTTGCCACCGCTGCTGAAAACAGTACTGCTGTTCCCTATATAGTGCACTACTTTAGACCAGGACCCATTGACCAGGGCCCATTGGCCAGAGCCCATTGACCAGGGCCCATTGGCCAGAGCCCATTGACCAGGACCCATTGACCAGGGCCCATTGACCAGGGCCCATTGACCAGGACCCATTGGCCAGGGCCCATAGGGTATAGGGTGCCAGGGCCCATTGACCAGGGCCCATTGACCAGGACCCATTGGCCAGGGCCCATTGACCAGGGCCCATAGGGTATAGGGTGCCAGGGCCCATTGACCAGGGCCCATTGGCCAGGGCCCATAGGGTATAGGGTGCCAGGGCCCATTGACCAGGGCCCATTGACCAGGGCCCATTGACCAGGGCCCATAGGGTATAGGGTGCCAGGGCCCATTGGCCAGGGCCCATAGGGTATAGGGTGCCAGGGCCCATTGACCAGGGCCCATTGGCCAGGGCCCATAGGGTATAGGGTGCCAGGGCCCATTGGCCAGGGCCCATTGACCAGGGCCCATTGACCAGGGCCCATTGAGCAGGGCCCATAGGGTATAGGGCCATTTGGAACACAGCCAGTAATGGTAGTAAGGGACTGACTACAAGCCAACAACACAAATACAAGACACGTGTCACAGTGAGAGGAAACCCTGGTCAGCAGAGATGGTGGCCTGACCAGTGTTTCCTCTGTGTTCATTTAAGTGTTGCGCTGCGCCACGGCAGAATCTTTGCCGCCACACCAAAATAAACATCCTATTTCTACCAAACATAGTTTCAATAAAGTTCTGTAAAGCACATTCGCTTTTCTTGGTATATAGATAACCTGTCTGGGTTCAACACGGTTCTGAAGGTTATGTAGCTCTGTGAGCTGTGGCAGGCAGCCTGCAACTCAACAAACACAGCGCGCCAGTGACCATCGCTCCATACAGACGCTCTGCGAGCTATGGCAGGCAGCCTGCAACTCAACAAACACAGCGCGCCAGTGACCATCGCTCCATACAGACGCTCTGCGGAGCTGTGGCAGGCAGCCTGCAACTCAACAAACACAGCGCGCCAGTGACCATCGCTCCATACAGACGCTCTGCGGAGCTGTGGCAGGCAGCCTGCAACTCAAACACAGCGCGCCAGTGACCATCGCTCCATACAGACGCTCTGCGAGCTGTGGCAGGCAGCCTGCAACTCAACAAACACAGCGCGCCAGTGACCATCGGGCTCCATACAGACGCCTGCGAGCTGGGCAGGCAGCCTGCAACTCAACAAACACAGCGCCCGGTGACCATCGCTTCCATACAGACGCTTGCGAGCCATGGCAGGCAGCCTGCAACTCAACAAACACAGGCGCCAGTGACCATCGCCCATACAGACGCTCCTGCAGCCTGGCAGGCAGCCTGCAACTCAACAAACACAGCGCGCCAGTGACCATCGCTCCATACAGACGCTCTGCGAGCTGTGGGCAGGCAGCCTGCAACTCAACAAACACAGCGCCAGTGACCATCGCTCCATACAGACGCTCTGCAGAGCTGTGGCAGGCAGCCTGCAACTCAACAAACACAGCGCGCCAGTGACCATCGCTCCATCACAGACGCTCTGCGAGCTGTGGCAGGCAGCCTGCAACTCAACAAACACAGCGCCAGTGACCATCGCTCCATAAGCAGACGCTTCCATGAGCCATGGCAGGCAGCCTGCAACTCAACAAACACAGCGCGCCAGTGACCATCGCCCATACAGACGCCTACGGAGCTGCTGGCAGGCAGCCTGCAACTCAACAAACACAGCGCCAGTGACCATCGCTTCCATACAGACGCTCTGTGAGCTGTGGCAGGCAGCCTGCAACTCAACAAACACAGCGCGCCAGTGACCATCGCTCCATACAGACGCTCTGCGGAGCTGTGGCAGGCAGCCTGCAACTCAACAAACACAGCGCGCCAGTGACCATCGCTTCCATACAGACGCTCATGGAGCTGTGGCAGGCAGCCTGCAACTCCAAACACAGCGCGCCAGTGACCATCGCTCCATACAGACGCTCTGCGAGCTGTGGCAGGCAGCCTGCAACTCAACAAACACAGCGCGCCAGTGACCATCGCTCCATACAGACGCTCTGCGGAGCTGTGGCAGGCAGCCTGCAACTCAACAAACACAGCGCGCCAGTGACCATCGCTCCATACAGACGCTCTGCGAGCTATGGCAGGCAGCCTGCAACTCAACAAACACAGCGCGCCAGTGACCATCGCTCCATACAGACGCTCTGCGAGCTATGGCAGGCAGCCTGCAACTCAAACACAGCGCGCCAGTGACCATCGCTCCATACAGACGCTCTGCGAGCTATGGCAGGCAGCCTGCAACTCAACAAACACAGCGCGCCAGTGACCATCGCTCCATACAGACGCTCTGCGAGCTATGGCAGGCAGCCTGCAACTCAACAAACACAGCGCGCCAGTGACCATCGCTCCATACAGACGCCTATGGAGCTATGGCAGGCAGCCTGCAACTCAACAAACACAGCGCGCCAGTGACCATCGCTCCATACAGACGCTCTGCGAGCTGTGGCAGGCAGCCTGCAACTCAACAAACACAGCGCGCCAGTGACCATCGCTCCATACAGACGCTCTGCGAGCTGTGGCAGGCAGCCTGCAACTCAACAAACACAGCGCGCCAGTGACCATCGCTCCATACAGACGCTCTGCGGAGCTGTGGCAGGCAGCCTGCAACTCAACAAACACAGCGCGCCAGTGACCATCGCTCCATACAGACGCTCCGCGGAGCTGTGGCAGGCAGCCTGCAACTCAACAAACACAGCGCGCCAGTGACCATCGCTCCATACAGACGCTCTGCGAGCTGTGGCAGGCAGCCTGCAACTCAACAAACACAGCGCGCCAGTGACCATCGCTCCATACAGACGCTCTGAGCTGTGGCAGGCAGCCTGCAACTCAAACACAGCGCGCCAGTGACCATCGCCCATACAGACGCTCTGCGAGGCTGGCAGGCAGCCTGCAACTCAACAAACACAGCGCGCCAGTGACCATCGCTCCATACAGACGCTCTGCGGAGCTATGGCAGGCAGCCTGCAACTCAACAAACACAGCGCGCCAGTGACCATCGCTCCATACAGACGCTCTGCGAGCTGTGGCAGGCAGCCTGCAACTCAACAAACACAGCGCGCCAGTGACCATCGCTCCATACAGACGCTCTGCGAGCTGCTGGCAGGCAGCCTGCAACTCCACAAACACAGCGCCAGTGACCATCGCTCCATACAGACGCCTTGAGCTGTGGCAGGCAGCCTGCAACTCAACAAACACAGCGCGCCAGTGACCATCGCTCCATACAGACGCTCTGCGAGCTATGGCAGGCAGTCTGCAACTCAACAAACACAGCGCGCAGTGACCAGCCATACAGACGCTCTGCGAGCTGCAGCAGGCAGCCGCAACTCAACAAACACAGCGCGCCAGTGACCATCGCTCCATACAGACGCTCTCGGAGCTGTGGCAGGCAGCCTGCAACTCAACAAACACAGCGCCAGTGACCATCGCCCATACAGACGCCTGAGAGCTGTGGCAGGCAGCCTGCAACCCAACAAACAAGGCGCCAGTGACCATCGCCATACAGACGTTCATGGAGCTATGGATAGCGCAACTCAACAAACACAGCAGGACCATCACTTCCATACAGACGCGACTGTGGCAGGCAGCCTGCAACTCAACAAACACACCAGTGACCATGCCATACAGACGAGGAGTATGGCAGGCAGCTGCAACCAAACAACAGGACCATCGCTCCATACAGACGCCTGTGAGCTATGGCAGGCAGCCTGCAACTCAACAAACACAGCGCGCCAGTGACCATCGCTCCATACAGACGCTCTGCGGAGCTGTGGCAGGCAGCCTGCAACTCAACAAACACAGCGCGCCAGTGACCATCGCTCCATACAGACGCTTCCTGCGAGCTGTGGCAGGCAGCCTGCAACTCAAACACAGCGCGCCAGTGACCATCGCTCCATACAGACGCTCTGCGAGCGGCGGCAGGCAGCCTGCAACTCAACAAACACAGCGCCAGTGACCATCGCTTCCATACAGACGGCTCTGCGAGCTGTGGCAGGCAGCCTGCAACTCAACAAACACAGCGCGCCAGTGACCATCGCTCCATACAGACGCTCTGCGAGCTGTGGCAGGCAGCCTGCAACTCAACAAACACAGCGCGCCAGTGACCATCGCTCCATACAGACGCTCTGCGAGCTATGGCAGGCAGCCTGCAACTCAACAAACACAGCGCGCCAGTGACCATCGCTCCATACAGACGCACTGCGGAGCGAAACACAATTCACTTGAATCACCTCAGAGTGCTCCTGCGTGAGAAACTGCAAGAAAAGGTACGTTAAGCTTGTTTGTTTGACTAACGTTCGCTAGCCAGCTAGTTAACTACATAAGCTAGCTATAACATAAAAACTCTCCTAACATCATTTAGATCTATAATATTGCTGCCACAATTGTAAAGGCAATTATCTATCCAATATCCACAAGTATGTTGATGATAGTAACATGGTAACTAACGTTACTAGTCTAGCGAGTTAGCTAGTTAGATCGTTTGGAACTGTATTAAGAGCATTATTATACAGCTACATTTATCTGTCTTCGATTTTATTTATTTTTTCTCTGATGAGTTTATTGAAATATTTCCAGCCACAGAAGAGAAAGGGGGAGCAGGGACAAGAGTCCGGTGACGTTAACTTAGCTAGCTAACGTCAAATCAGACTGAATTAAATGAAACTTTCTTTAGTTAGCTAACTCTTTTTCATAACAAGTGTATGGCTTACTTTACTAGACAGAGAAGAGGCAGAATCTCGGGACAGAGAGACAGAATGGAGGAGAGGAGAGAGCCAGGAGGGGAGAGGAGAGGAGATGGGAGAGAAGGAGGGAGGAACAGAGGAGAGGAGAGTGGAACAGAGGAAAGGAGAGAGGAGAGGAGAGTGGAACAGAGGAGAGGAGAGGAGAGAGAAGGAGGGAGGAACAGAGGAGAGGAGAGGAGAGGAGAGGAGAGGAGAGGAGAGGAGAGGAGAGGAGAGGAGAGGAGAGGAGAGGAGAGGAGAGGAGAGGAGAGAGAAGGAGGGAGGAACAGAGGAGAGGAGAGGAGAGTGGAACAGAGGAGAGGAGAGTGGAACAGAGGAGAGGAGAGAGAAGGAGGGAGGAACAGAGGAGAGGAGAGGAGAGTGGAACAGAGGAGAGGAGAGTGGAACAGAGGAGAGGAGAGGAGAGTGGAACAGAGGAGAGGAGAGTGGAACAGAGGAGAGGAGAGGAGAGAGAAGGAGGGAGGAACAGAGGAGAGGAGAGTGGAACAGAGAGGAGAGGAGAGGAGAGGAGAGGAGAGTGGAACAGAGGAGAGGAGAGTGGAACAGAGGAGAGGAGAGGAGAGGAGAGGAGAGAGAAGGAGGGAGGAACAGAGGAGAGGAGAGTGGAACAGAGGAGAGGAGAGGAGAGGAGAGGAGAGTGGAACAGAGGAGAGGAGAGGAGAGGAGAGGAGAGGAGAGGAGAGGAGAGGAGAGGAGAGGAGAGGAGAGGGAGAGGAGAGGAGAGGAGAGGAGAGGGAACAGAGGAAAGGAGAGGAGAGAGAAGAAAGAGGAGTAGACAAAAGGAGAGGAGAGGAGAAGGAGACAGGAGGAGGAGAGAGGAGAAGAGAGGAGGAGGGAGGAATAGAGAGAAGGAGAGAGGAAGAGAGATGAAGATGAGAGGCGGAGAGAGAGGAGGAGAGGAGAGGAGGAGAAGAGAGGAGGAGAGGAGAGGAGGAGAAGAGAGGAGGAGGAGAGAGGAGAGAGGCGGAGGAGAGAGGAGGAGGAGGGAGGAGGAGGAGGAGAGAATGGAGGAGAGAAAGGAGGAGGAGAGAGTGGAGGAGAGAAAGGAGGAGGAGAAAGGAGGAGGAGAGAGGGGAGGAGAGAGGAGGAGGAGAGGAGGAGAGAGGGAGGAGGGAGGAGGAGGAGGGAGGAGGAGAGGGGAGGAGGAGAGAGGGAGGAGGGGAGGGAGGAGGAGGGAGGAGGAGGGAGGGGAGGAGGAGAGGGGAGGAGGAGAGAGGAGGAGGAGGAGGAGGGAGGAGAGGGAGGAGGGAGAGGAGGAGGAAAGGAGGAGGAGGAGAGAGGAGGAGGAGAGAGGAGGAGGAGGAGAGAGGAGGAGGAGGGAGGAGGAGAGGGGAGGAGGAGGAGAGAGGAGGAGGAGAGAGGAGGAGGAGAGAGGAGGAGGAGAGGGGAGGAGGAGAGAAGGAGGGAGGAACAGAGGAGAGGAGAGGAGAGGAGAGGAGAGAGAAGGAGGGAGGAACAGAGGAGAGGAGAGGAGAGGAGAGGAGAGGAGAGGAGAGGAGAGGAGAGGAGAGGAGAGAGAGAGGAGAGGAGAGGAGAGGAGAGGAGAGGAGAGGAGAGGAGAGGAGAGTGGAACAGAGGAGAGGAGAGTGGAACAGAGGAGAGGAGAGTGGAACAGAGGAGAGGAGAGTGGAACAGAGGAGAGGAGAGTGGAACAGAGGAGAGGAGAGGAGAGAGAAGGAGGGAGGAACAGAGGAGAGGAGAGTGGAACAGAGGAGAGGAGAGGAGAGGAGAGGAGAGGAGAGGAGAGGAGAGTGGAACAGAGGAGAGGAGAGGAGAGGAGAGAGAAGGAGGGAGGAACAGAGGAGAGGAGAGGAGAGTGGAACAGAGGAGAGGAGAGGAGAGGAGAGTGGAACAGAGGAGAGGAGAGGAGAGGAGAGGAGAGGAGAGGAGAGGAGAGGAGAGGAGAGGAGAGGAGAGGAGAGGAGAGTGGAACAGAGGAAAGGAGAGGAGAGAGAAGAAAGAGGAGTAGACAAAAGGAGAAGAGAGGAGAAGGAGACAGGAGGAGGAGAGAGGAGAAGAGGAGGAGGGAGGAGGAGAAGAGAGGAGGAGGGAGGAATAGAGAGAAGGAGAGAGGAAGAGAGATGAAAGAGGGAGAGAGGAGGAGGGAGAGGAGGAGAAGAGAGGAGGAGAGGAGAGGAGGAAGAGAGAGGCGGAGAGAGAGGAGGAGGAGGGAGGAGGAGGAGGAGAGAGTGGAGGAGAGAAAGGAGGAGGAGAGAGGAGGAGGAGAGAAAGGAGGAGGAGAGAGGAGGAGGAGAGAGGAGGAGGAGGAGGAGAGAGGAGGAGGAGAGAGGAGGAGGAGAGAGGAGGAGGGGAGAGGGGAGGGAGAGAGGAGGAGGAGGAGGAGGGAGAGGGAGGAGGAGAGAGGAGGAGGAGGGAGGAGGAGGGAGGAGGGGGAGGAGGAGAGAGGGAGGAGGAGGAGGAGGAGGAGGAGGAGAGAGGAGGAGGAGGGAGGAGGAGGAGGGGGAGGAGGAGGAGGGAGGAGAGAGGAGGAGAGAGAAAGGAGAGGAGAGAGGAGGAGGAGAGAGGAGGAGAGAGAGGAGGAGGGAGGAGGAGGAGGGAGAGGAGAGGAGGAGGAGGAGGAGGGAGGAGGAGGAAGGGGAGGAGGAGGGGGAGGAGGAGGAGGAGGAGGGAGAGAGAGAGGAGGGAGGAGGAGGAGAGAGAGGGAGGAGGAAGAGAGGGAGGGAGGAGAAGAGGAGGAGGGAGAGAGGAGGAGGAGAGGAGAGGAGGGAGGAGGAGGAGAGAGGAGGAGAGAGAGGAGGAGGGAGAGGAGGAGGAGGAGAGGAGAGGAGGAGGAGGAGAGGGAGGAGGAGAGGGGAGAGAGGAGGGAGAGAGGAGGAGGAGGAGAGGAGGAGGAGGGAGGAGGAGGAGGAGAGGAGGAGAGAGGGAGGAGGAGGAGGAGGAGGGGAGGAGGAGGGAGGAGGAGGGGGGAGAGAGAGGAGGAGGAGGGAGAGGAGAGGGAGGAGAGGAGGAGAGGGAGGAGGAGGAGAGGAGGAGGAGAAGGGAGGAGGAGAGAGAGGAGGAGGAGGGGAGGAGGAGAGAGGAGGAGAGGAGGAGGAGAGAGGAGGAGGAGGGAGGAGGAGAGGGAGGAGGAGGAGAGAGGAGGAGAGGAGGAGGAGAGAGGAGAGGAGAGGGAGGAGAGAGAGGAGGAGGAGAGGAGGAGAGAGGAGGAGAGAGGAGGGAGGAGGAGAGAGGAGGAGAGAGAGGGAGGAGGAGGGAGGAGAGAGGAGAGAGGAGGAGAGGAGAGAGGAGGAGGGAGGAGGAGAGAGGAGGAGAGAGGAGGAGGAGAGAGGAGGAGGAGGGAGGGAGGAGGAGGGAGGAGGAGGAGAGAGGAGGAGGAGGAGGAGGAGGAGAGGGGAGGAGGAGGAGGGAGGAGGAGAGGGGAGGAGGAGGGAGGAGGAGGAGAGAGGAGGAGAGAGGAGGAGGAGGGAGGAGGAGAGGGGAGGAGGAGAGGAGGAAGAGAAAGGAAGAGGAGAAAGGAGGAGGAGGAGAGAGGAGGAGAGGAGTAAGGCCACCAATCCAGATGGGACCCAAAGTGGCTTAAAATGGACAGACTGAAGCCGTGGCTATATAATACACCACATGGTTAGTCAAATTTCCTTTAATTAGGTTAAGGGCTACAAATGTTTGTGCATATTTAGTCTGTACTAGTCTACAGAATTATGTGTTTATTTCTGAGCCAACTCCACCAGGACCTCGATGACCCAATGGGTCTGGGCGCATTCAACATCAAGGAGGAGGAGGAGGAGGAGGAGGAGGAGGAGGAGGAGAGGGAGAGGCCAGCTGAAGAAGACCAAGACCAGGGAGCAGTTCTGGGCTCGGTTCAGAGAGGAAGTCAAAACATTTGTTTTCAAATGCTGTAATGAAACCAATGTTACATTATGTGGGTTGGATTAACTAAAACAAACAGCTATTAATGACTTATTTTCTGTTATGTGCTGTAATTAGGTCATGGATCCATATCTTGTTGACCTCCAGGACAGCCTAGACTGGAGGTTTCAACACCTGGAGATTCTGGGGGCCTTCAGTGTGTTGGGACCTCAGGCTGCGTTCTCTAGTGAGAGGATGAACACCTTTAACCTTTAACCTTTAACCTGACCCTCCTCTCCAGGCGCCAGAGGCTGCTGTACCTCTTACAAGCAACATGCTAGTTGGAGCATTCAAGGTATGGCATGAGTGTGACAATCTTTTGAAGAGAACATTTTAGGCCAGTGTTGCCCAACCCTTTTTCCTGTTGAACTACCACTCTGTTGGCTCTTCTTTAATGTTGTACATCTTTTTGTTTAATCATGTATTTCAGGGATTGGACCAGCTGACGGCAATATAACAATGACAAAGCTGGCCTCTCAGGGGTTGGACCAGCTGACGGCAATGACAAAGCTGGCCTCTCAGTTTGATGAGTTGGGGCAGCTCTATCCCTGCCTTAGCCAGCTGGCAGCAATCGCACTGACTATCCCAGTGTCTTCCGTTAATTGTGAGAGGGACTTCTCTGCAATGAAACGAGTAAGAACATTTAAATGTGAAAGTAGATCCTCTTTGTCCCTCTCCCTTCTTTTATTATTATCTCTGTTACTGCAGGTCAGAACAGACTTCAGGAACAGACTGCAGGGAAAGCATCTAACCACCTGCATGCGGCTCGCCATCAACGCCCCCCCCCCCCCATCAACGCCCCCCCACCCCCATCAACGGCCCTCCCATCAAGGAGCTCAATTAAAGGAGGGCGTTGGAAATCTTTTTCCAAAAGCCCAGAATAATAAAATGCTCTGAAAGTTTACAGCGTATGTCAGAACTAGGTTATCAGAACCTGGAAAGAGATTTCCAACACCCTCCTTTTGTGATGAACATTAATTAGTGGGCTCTAATTCATGTTCAGTAAAATGTTCCGCTGTTAATTTTGTCAAGAGGAACTTTTTCAGAAAGGTCTCTGTTGTGTTTCTTTAGATAGCTGCAGCACTCAACCTTAAATTGCATCCTGTATAGTATAATCATTTTTACCAATACGTTATTGAGCTCATTTCTGGGGGTGGAAATTATATTTTAGATATTTTATTTGAGTTTTTTTCCTTTTAAAAAGTCACCAGAAGCTTTTCAGTACTTATGCAGATATAGTTATATCTGTCTAATTATATAGCTGTCTAGTATATACAGTGAGGGAATACATGTAGGTAGAGGTGGTCTGTCTATACATGTACAGTGAGGGAAAAAAGTATTTGATCCCCTGCTGATTTTGTACGTTTGCCCACTGACAAAGACATGATCAGTCTATAATTTTAATGGTAGGTTTATTTGAACAGTGAGAGACAGAATAACAACAACAAAATCCAGAAAGACGCATGTCAAAAATGTTATAAATTGATTTGCATTTTAATGAGGGAAATAAGTATTTGACCCCTCTGCAAAACATGACTTAGTACTTGGTGGCAAAACACTTGTTGGCAATCACAGAGGTCAGACGTTTCTTGTAGTTGGCCACCAGGTTTGCACACATCTCAGGTGGGATTTTGTCCCACTCCTCTTTGCATATCTTCTCCAAGGCTGACGTTTGGCAACTCAAACCTTCAGCTCCCTCCACAGATTTTCTATGGGATTAAGGTCTGGAGACTGGCTAGGCCACTCCAGGACCTTAATGTGCTTCTTCTTGAGCCACTCCTTTGTTGCCTTGGCCGTGTGTTTTGGGTCATTGTCATGCTGGAATACCCATCCACGACCCATTTTCAATAACCTGGCTGAGGGAAGGAGGTTCTCACCCAAGATTTGACGGTACATGGCCCCGTCCATCGTCCCTTTGATGCGGTGAAGTTGTCCTGTCCCCTTAGCAGAAAAACACCCCCAAAAGCGTAATGTTTCCCACCTCCATGTTTGGACGGTGGGGATGGTGTTCTTGGGGTCATAGGCAGCATTCCTCCTCCTCCAAACACGCGGCGAGGTTGAGTTGATGCCAAAGAGCTCGATTTTGGTCTCATCTGACCACAACACTTTCACCCAGTTCTCCTCTGAATCATTCAGATGTTCATTGGCAAACTTCAGACGGGCATGTATATGTACTTTCTAGAGCAGGGGGACCTTGCGGGCGCTGCAGGATTTCAGTCCTTCACGGCGTAGTGTGTTACCAATTGTTTTCTTGGTGACGATGGTCCCAGCTGCCTTGAGATCATTGACAAGATCCTCCCGTGTAGTTCTGGGCTGATTCCTCACCGTTCTCATGATCATTGCAACTCCACGAGGTGAGATCTTGCATGGAGCCCCAGGCCGAGGGAGATTGACTCTGTTCAAACAAACCTACCATTAAAAATTATAGACTGATCATTTCTTTGTCAGTGCGCTCCAAAAAAGGGGTGCTGTGAGTTACGGGGCATTTCTTGGAAGGTCCGACAGACAAACGCATGTATGGCATATTCATTCAACTAGTCCATCCAAAAACACTTCCCAGAAGCTGTCAACAAGCTGAAAAATACTTGGATCCTTGGCAGAGAGGAGATGAGAGCTGCAGGGCCACCATGTTGTGCAACAATGAACAGCTTGTACGGCCAACAACGGAACATGCTGGAAAGAATTAACTTGCCTCCCAAACGGCACCCTTTTCCCATAGTGGACTTTGACCAGAGCCCATAGTGGGGCCTGGTGGCTACGGTGGAGAGATGAAACCCACAGGGCTCTGGTCAAAAGTAGTGCACTATGTAGGGGATAGGGTGCCATTTGGGACGTGTAGAATAAAGCTCCCCCCCGTTGTAGAATAATCCTGCACTGAATCAGCACCTTGTCCACTATGTCAGGCTGGAGTCACTTCAATACCACTCACTACTACCATACCCACCAGGAGTCACCTTCAATATCACTCACTACTACTATACCCACCAGGAGTCACCTTCAATACCACTCACTACTACCATACCCACCAGGAGTCACCTTCAATACCACTCACTACTACCATACCCACCAGGAGTCACCTTCAATACCACTCACTACTACCATACCCACCAGGAGTCACCTTCAATACCACTCACTACTACCATACCCACCAGGGATCACCTTCAATACCACTCACTATTACCATACCCACCAGGAGTCACCTTCAATACCACTCACTACTACCATACCCACCAGGAGTCACCTTCAATACCACTCACTACTACCATACCCACCAGGAGTCACCTTCAATACCACTCACTACTACCATACCCACCAGGAGTCACCTTCAATACCACTCACTACTACCATACCCACCAGGAGTCACCTTCAATACCACTCACTACTACCATACCCACCAGGAGTTACCTTCAATACCACTCACTACTACCATACCCACCAGGAGTCACCTTCAATACCACTCACTACTACCATACCCACCAGGAGTCACCTTCAATACCACTCACTACTACCATAACCACCAGGAGTCACCTTCAATACCACTCACTACTACCATACCCACCAGGAGTCACCTTCAATACCACTCACTACTACCATACCCCACCAGGAGTCACCTTCAATACCACTCACTACTACCATACCCACCAGGAGTCACCTTCAATAACACTCACTACTACCATACCCACCAGGAGTCACCTTCAATACCACTCACTACTACCATACCCACCAGGAGTCACCTTCAATACCACTCACTACTACCATACCCACCAGGAGTTACCTTCAATAACACTCACTACTACCATACCCACCAGGAGTCACCTTCAATAACACTCACTACTACCATACCCACCAGGAGTCACCTTCAATACCACTCACTACTACCATACCCACCAGGAGTCACCTCCAATACCACTCACTACTACCATACCCACCAGGAGTCACCTTCAATACCACTCACTACTACCATACCCACCAGGGATCACCTTCAATACCACTCACTACTACCATACCCACCAGGAGTCACCTTCAATACCACTCACTACTACCATACCCACCAGGAGTCACCTTCAATACCACTCACTACTACCATACCCACCAGGAGTCACCTTCAATACCACTCACTACTACCATACCCACCAGGAGTCACCTTCAATACCACTCACTACTACCATACCCACCAGGAGTCACCTTCAATAACACTCACTACTACCATACCCACCAGGAGTCACCTTCAATACCACTCACTACTACTATACCCACCAGGAGTCACCTTCAATAACACTCACTACTACCATACCCACCAGGAGTCACCTTCAATAACACTCACTACTACCATACCCACCAGGAGTCACCTTCAATACCACTCACTACTACCATACCCACCAGGAGTCACCTCCAATACCACTCACTACTACCATACCCACCAGGAGTCACCTTCAATACCACTCACTACTACCATACCCACCAGGGATCACCTTCAATACCACTCACTACTACCATACCCACCAGGAGTCACCTTCAATACCACTCACTACTACCATACCCACCAGGAGTCACCTTCAATACCACTCACTACTACCATACCCACCAGGAGCCACCTTCAATACCACTCACTACTACCATACCCACCAGGAGTCACCTTCAATACCACTCACTATTACCATACCCACCAGGGGTCACCTTCAATACCACTCACTACTACCATACCCACCAGGAGTCACCTTCAATACCACTCACTACTACCATACCCACCAGGAGTCACCTTCAATATCACTCACTACTACCATACCCACCAGGAGACACCTTCAATACCACTCACTACTACCATACCCACCAGGAGTCACCTTCAATACCACTCACTATTACCATACCCACCAGGAGTCACCTTCAATACCACTCACTACTACCATACCCACCAGGAGTCACCTCCAATACCACTCACTACTACCATACCCACCAGGAGTCACCTTCAATACCACTCACTACTACCATACCCACCAGGAGTCACCTTCAATACCACTCACTACTACCATACCCACCAGGAGTCACCTTCAATACCACTCACTACTACCATACCCACCAGGAGTCACCTTCAATAACACTCACTACTACCATACCCACCAGGAGTCACCTCCAATACCACTCACTACTACCATACCCACCAGGAGTCACCTCCAATACCACTCACTACTACCATACCCACCAGGAGTCACCTCCAATACCACTCACTACTACCATACCCACCAGGGATCACCTTCAATACCACTCACTACTACCATACCCACCAGGAGTCACCTTCAATACCACTCACTACTACCATACCCACCAGGAGGCACCTTCAATACCACTCACTACTACCATACCCACCAGGGATCACCTTCAATACCACTCACTACTACCATACCCACCAGGAGTCACCTTCAATACCACTCACTACTACCATACCCACCAGGAGTCACCTTCAATACCTCTCACTACTACCATACCCACCAGGAGTCACCTTCAATACCACTCACTACTACCATACCCACCAGGAGACACCTTCAATACCACTCACTACTACCATACCCACCAGGAGACACCTTCAATACCACTCACTACTACCATACCCACCAGGAGTCACCTTCAATACCACTCACTACTACCATACCCACCAGGAGTCACCTTCAATACCACTCACTACTACCATACCCACCAGGAGTCACCTTCAATACCACTCACTACTACCATACCCACCAGGGATCACCTTCAATACCACTCACTACTACCATACCCACCAGGAGTCACCTTCAATACCACTCACTACTACCATACCCACCAGGAGTCACCTTCAATACCACTCACTACTACCATACCCACCAGGAGTCACCTTCAATACCACTCACTACTACCATACCCACCAGGAGTCACCTTCAATACCACTCACTACTACCATACCCACCAGGGATCACCTTCAATACCACTCACTACTACCATACCCACCAGGAGTCACCTTCAATACCACTCACTACTACCATACCCACCAGGAGTCACCTCAATACCACTCACTACTACCATACCCACCAGGAGTCACCTTCAATACCACTCACTACTACCATACCCACCAGGAGTCACCTTCAATACCACTCACTACTACCATACCCACCAGGAGTCACCTTCAATACCACTCACTACTACCATACCCACCAGGGATCACCTTCAATACCACTCACTACTACCATACCCACCAGGGATCACCTTCAATACCACTCACTACTACCATACCCACCAGGAGTCACCTTCAATACCACTCACTACTACCATACCCACCAGGAGTCACCTCAATACCACTCACTACTACCATACCCACCAGGAGTCACCTTCAATACCACTCACTACTACCATACCCACCAGGAGTCACCTTCAATACCACTCACTACTACCATACCCACCAGGAGTCACCTTCAATACCACTCACTACTACCATACCCACCAGGGATCACCTTCAATACCACTCACTACTACCATACCCACCAGGAGTCACCTTCAATACCACTCACTACTACCATACCCACCAGGAGTTACCTTCAATACCACTCACTACTACCATACCCACCAGGAGTCACCTCCAATACCACTCACTACTACCATACCCACCAGGAGTCACCTCAATACCACTCACTACTACCATACCCACCAGGAGTCACCTTCAATACCACTCACTACTACCATACCCACCAGGAGTCACCTTCAATACCACTCACTACTACCATACCCACCAGGAGTTACCTTCAATACCACTCACTACTACCATACCCACCAGGAGTCACCTTCAATACCACTCACTACTACCATACCCACCAGGAGTCACCTTCAATACCACTCACTACTACCATACCCACCAGGGATCACCTTCAATACCACTCACTACTACCATACCCACCAGGAGTCACCTTCAATACCACTCACTACTACCATACCCACCAGGAGTCACCTTCAATACCACTCACTACTACCATACCCACCAGGGATCACCTTCAATACCACTCACTACTACCATACCCACCAGGAGTCACCTTCAATACCACTCACTACTACCATACCCACCAGGAGTTACCTTCAATACCACTCACTACTACCACACCCACCAGGAGTCACCTTCAATAACACTCACTACTACCACACCCACCAGGAGTCACCTTCAATACCACTCACTACTACCATACCCACCAGGAGTCACCTTCAATACCACTCACTACTACCATACCCACCAGGAGTTACCTTCAATACCACTCACTACTACCATACCCACCAGGAGTCACCTTCAATACCACTCACTACTACCATACCCACCAGGAGTCACCTTCAATATCACTCACTACTACCATACCCACCAGGAGTCACCTTCAATACCACTCACTACTACCATACCCACCAGGAGTTACCTTCAATACCACTCACTACTACCATACCCACCAGGAGTCACCTTCAATACCACTCACTACTACCATACCCACCAGGGATCACCTTCAATACCACTCACTACTACCATACCCACCAGGAGTCACCTTCAATACCACTCACTACTACCATACCCACCAGGAGTCACCTTCAATACCACTCACTACTACCATACCCACCAGGGGTTACCTTGGCAATGACATGACTATGTTCCTACACTAGTTGGGCATGAGGGAAATTAATTCATCAACACTAATATGTTGCTTGAAATGGGATACAACGAACAGGTTACCAGTACCACTCTGCTTTCTGCTCCAATGTGAGAGCTGACAATCATACTTCCCAAAACAAACAATATTTCACACTAAATCAGTACCTAAAGCGGTTGTACTCACAGTGTCTGATGCTTTCATCATGCATGACACACACTGTGTTGGACTGCCCCCAATCACATATCCAAATGTCAGACCCATCACTCAATGCCAATAAGCAAAACACTTGTAATAAAACTTGGTCCTCTGTAGCTCAGCTGGTAGAGCACGGCGCTTGTAACGCCAGGGTAGTGGGTTCGATCCCCGGGACCACCCATACGTAAAAATGTATGCACACATTACTGTAAGTCGCTTTGGATAAAAGCGTCTGCTAAATGGCATATTATTATTATATTATTAAAACCTAATCTTCAACCTCCTCTGCTCACATCAGACACCAACAATAATATATGCCATTTAGCAGACGCTTTTATCCAAAGCAACTTAGTCATGAGTGCATACATTTTATGTATGGGTGGCCCCAGGAACAAGCAACTCTCTGAAAAAAACCCTGTAGATGGGCAACAGTCTGCAGAGATGGTTACCATAGCAACAAGAGGAGAGGCTGTCACAACACAAAAGTCAAGGGAAACAGCGGCACAGCTTTGCTCCATTGAGACAAAGTGGAGAGAAATGCAGGGCAATTCCCCAAATCCTTCCCACAAATAGCACCGTTTTGGTTGTGTGGAGTGTTTGAAGTAGTTGCACAGAATAAATCAGCAAGCATGGAGTAGGGCAAATTATTCATATTAACAGCATACATTTCCATACAGTGCAAAAAGGCTTTTACTTCATGAAAATCACTCATCCAGCGATTTACATCCCTGCATCAATTTCTAACTTCAAATATAGTCCAAGGGCCACCCACCCACCAATCATTTTATGAATATGAACACTGTGGTGCAAAACTTGTAAAAGTTGCACATTAATTAAATATATATATTTTTTAAAGGTACAATTTCAAAATCAATGCATTTTGGGTAATTTCCCATAGCAACATTATGAGGTTTCCACGTTAGCCTAAATCATGGTTACAATTGCTACACACGTTCCATTGTCCATGTATGCAGAAAGCAACGTATGTATCGGACCGGAGGAATCCCCAAATAATACAAGAAGCTGTTTAAAAGGTGCTAAATGGATTGTTCTCAGATGCCAGAACGGAGCTTTACGTAGCTTGCAGAACCTTGAATGTTTTGAGAGCTGTGTTTTCTAGCAAACATTGTGCTGTCTTTAGTTTGGCTAGCAGGCAAAAGCAATGAGGCCCTTGTAGGCTAAATACAGCTGCCAAAAACGTATTCTATTAACTGAGAAAACCACTGCACATGTTTAAAACATATTTCCTTGTTTCGGGGTTCATCTGGATCAGTGAAGGACCGGTAACGTGTTCCTTGAGCTTATGCAAGGGTGAACACCAAACGCACAAACAGTTCTGTGTGCGACAAAAGTAACCAACGTGAAACAGCAACGTCGGAGCTAGGGCTGGCACAATTACCCTATAATCCTGTAGTTATGGATGAAGACCATCATGAAAATAAAATGTCATAACCGTAATTAAAATAAATAATAATAATAATAATAATAATAATAATGCAACAAACAACTGACTTAAGACGGGACGGCCGGTCATTCTTGTGGTTGAGTCAGACAGTCATGACTCCTAATGTGATGAAACTGTTGCGTCTAGCTGAAACCATAGAAATAGAATGAATAGAACAGGCTCGGAACCTCTAACCCTGACAATTTGACTGGTGAACTCGTAGGGACACTGGTAACGGCTGCCTGGTGTTTGACTGGTGAACTCGTAGGGACACTGGTAACGGCTGCCTGGTGTTTGACTGGTGAACTCGTAGGGACACTGGTAACGGCTGCCTGGTGTTTGACTGGTGAACTCGTAGGGACACTGGTAACGGCTGCCTGGTGTTTGACTGGTGAACTCGTAGGGACACTGGTAACGGCTGCCTGGTGTTTGACTGGTGAACTCGTAGGGACACTGGTAACGGCTGCCTGGTGTTGTGATGCAACAATTTCCATGGTAATGTTCATTCAAATGATGTTAACTGATGTGGCTCATGCAATGGAGTGTATTTTTTTGTAATGTCAGTTGAATCAACAAATCACAGCACATATTGATGGAACACTTCCTGCTTTGCTCCTATGGGTACACTTGCAATGGCCACCAGTCCAACAATTATTTCATCATTGACTTGAATGGGGACACCCGTTCTATTAATTATAAATTCTATGGCAGAACATGCAGCCAGGAGCGGACGAGAGGAGAAAGTGTCCACAAAAATAAAGTATAAAAAGGAGACCTTGTTGCCCTAGTCCGAACGTTGCTAGGGGAAATCACCCAAGATCTGCGGGGATTGATGCTAAACATCGTAACTTTGATCAAAGATTAAAAATGAACGTGCAACTTTTACAAAGTTGAATCAGACAGTGTTCATGTTCATAACATTATCTATATAATGTCGTTAAATTTGGCAGTTTAGTTCCGTTTGATGGGGATGGGTGGCCCTTGGACTAATACAGACGGGTGGCCCTTGGACTAATACAGTGTGATGGGTGGCCCTTGGACTAATACAGTGTGATGGGTGGCCCTTGGACTAATACAGACGGGTGGCCCTTGGACTAATACAGTGTGATGGGTGGCCCTTGGACTAATACAGTGTGATGGGTGGCCCTTGGACTAATACAGTGTGATGGGTGGCCCTTGGACTAATACAGTTTGATGGGTGGCCCTTGGACTAATACAGTGTGATGGGTGGCCCTTGGACTAATACAGTGTGATGGGTGGCCCTTGGACTAATACAGACGGGTGGCCCTTGGACTAATACAGTTTGATGGGTGGCCCTTGGACTAATACAGTTTGATGGGTGGCCCTTGGACTAATACAGTGTGATGGGTGGCCCTTGGACTAATAC
Organism: Coregonus clupeaformis; assembly: GCF_020615455.1. Taxonomy (NCBI): domain Eukaryota; kingdom Metazoa; phylum Chordata; class Actinopteri; order Salmoniformes; family Salmonidae; genus Coregonus; species Coregonus clupeaformis. The sequence continues at coordinate 217,296 of NW_025533577.1, forward strand.
AGTGTGATGGGTGGCCCTTGGACTAATACAGTTTGATGGGTGGCCCTTGGACTAATACAGTGTGATGGGTGGCCCTTAGACTAATACAGTGTGATGGGTGGCCCTTGGACTAATACAGACGGGTGGCCCTTGGACTAATACAGTGTGATGGGTGGCCCTTGGACTAATACAGTGTGATGGGTGGCCCTTGGACTAATACAGTGTGATGGGTGGCCCTTGGACTAATACAGTTTGATGGGTGGCCCTTGGACTAATACAGTGTGATGGGTGGCCCTTGGACTAATACAGTGTGATGGGTGTCCCTTGGACTAATACAGACGGGTGGCCCTTGGACTAATACAGTTTGATGGGTGGCCCTTGGACTAATACAGTTTGATGGGTGGCCCTTGGACTAACACAGTGTGATGGGTGGCCCTTGGACTAATACAGACGGGTGGCCCTTGGACTAATACAGTTTGATGGGTGGCCCTTGGACTAATACAGTTTGATGGGTGGCCCTTGGACTAATACAATTTGATGGGTGGCCCTTGGACTAATACAGTTTGATGGGTGGCCCTTGGACTAATACAGTGTGATGGGTGGCCCTTGGACTAATACAGACGGGTGGCCCTTGGACTAATACAGTTTGATGGGTGGCCCTTGGACTAATACAGTTTGATGGGTGGCCCTTGGACTAATACAGACGGGTGGCCCTTGGACTAATACAGTGTGATGGGTGGTCCTTGGACTAATACAGACGGGTGGCCCTTGGACTAATACAGTGTGATGGGTGGCCCTTGGACTAATACAGACGGGTGGCCCTTGGACTAATACAGACGGGTGGCCCTTGGACTAATACAGTTTGATGGGTGGCCCTTGGACTAATACAGTTTGATGGGTGGCCCTTGGACTAATACAGTGTGATGGGTGGCCCTTGGACTAATACAGTTTGATGGGTGGCCCTTGGACTAATACAGTGTGATGGGTGGCCCTTGGACTAATACAGACGGATGGCCCTTGGACTAATACAGTGTGATGGGTGGCCCTTGGACTAATACAGTTTGATGGGTGGCCCTTGGACTAATACAGTGTGATGGGTGGCCCTTGGACTAATACAGTGTGATGGGTGGCCCTTGGACTAATACAGTTTGATGGGTGGCCCTTGGACTAATACAGTGTGATGGGTGGCCCTTGGACTAATACAGTGTGATGGGTGGCCCTTGGACTAATACAGTGTGATGGGTGGCCCTTGGACTAATACAGTGTGATGGGTGGCCCTTGGACTAATACAGTGTGATGGGTGGCCCTTGGACTAATACAGTGTGATGGGTGGCCCTTGGACTAATACAGTGTGATGGGTGGCCCTTGGACTAATACAGTGTGATGGGTGGCCCTTGGACTAATACAGTGTGATGGGTGGCCCTTGGACTAATACAGTTTGATGGGTGGCCCTTGGACTAATACAGTGTGATGGGTGGCCCTTGGACTAATACAGTGTGATGGGTGGCCCTTGGACTAATACAGTGTGATGGGTGGCCCTTGGACTAATACAGTGTGATGGGTGGCCCTTGGACTAATACAGTTTGATGGGTGGCCCTTGGACTAATACAGTGTGATGGGTGGCCCTTGGACTAATACAGTGTGATGGGTGGCCCTTGGACTAATACAGTGTGATGGGTGGCCCTTGGACTAATACAGTTTGATGGGTGGCCCTTGGACTAATACAGACGGGTGGCCCTTGGACTATTACAGTTTGATGGGTGGCCCTTGGACTAATACAGTGTGATGGGTGGCCCTTGGACTAATACAGTTTGATGGGTGGCCCTTGGACTAATACAGTGTGATGGGTGGCCCTTGGACTAATACAGTTTGATGGGTGGCCCTTGGACTAATACAGTTTGATGGGTGGCCCTTGGACTAATACAGACGGACACAAAAGGTCCCTTTAGACATGAACATCTGGGAGGAAATGGCACATCTCAAAAGTAAATAGGAGTAGAAGTAACATATAAATCATGTGTAAAGTACGGGAATGCATTACCTTCATCTCGATCCCAGTCCTCTAGGCTCCTCTTGAGTGACCAGCGTAATGATTCTGTGGCTGGAAATGAAGTTGTGAAACAATGTCAGTCAGGCCTAATCGGAGGTCAGTTCATGGCACCATTTGGCCTGACTTCCATGACTCTGTACTAGTGCTGAGCGATTAACAGACATGTCGGTTATTTTTCCTTTTTTAAACAACTAATTGACCGACGTCGGTTCAATTATTTAATAATAATAATAATAATAATAAGCCATTTAGCAGACGCTTTTATCCAAAGCGACTTACAGTCATGTGTGCATACATTTTTACGTATGGGTGGTCCCGGGGATCGAACCCACTACCCTGGTGTTACAAGCGCCATGCTCTACCAATTGAGCTACAGAGGACCACATAATTCCATTTTTTTCTGTGAGCTCAATGCAGTTTCTCTAGAGATGAATCAGCTCAAGCCCGAACTGGGTGATGTAGTAGAGAGTTGTAGTTCCCAACAGGCCAATATTCTACATAGTTTAGCGCATAAAACGTGGTAATTAACTACAATGACCATAATCCATTGTGTGCCTACTTATCCAGTCTACAGCACTGTGTGGGGCAGACAGAGAGAGGGATAGAGAGCAGTTGCTTCGCGAGGCATCGCTACCTGAAAATACATGATCCAAGTGATTGATAGTTGGCATTCAGCAGTCAAAAGTATGCCTTATTTACTTTGAATTACTAAAATAGTGATTTAGTCAGACAGCATAGGCAGCAGCTACAGTGGGGGAAAAAAGTATTTAGTCAGCCACCAATTGTGCAAGTTCTCCCACTTAAAAAGATGAGAGTGGCCTGTAATTTTCATCATAGGTACACGTCAACTATGACAGACAAATTTAGGAAAAAAAATCCTGAAAATCACATTGTAGGATTTTTTATGAATTTATTTGCAAATTATGGTGGAAAATAAGTATTGGGTCACCTACAAACAAGCAAGATTTCTGTCTCTCACAGACCTGTAACTTCTTCTTTAAGAGGTTCCTCTGTCCTCCACTCGTTACCTGTATTAATGGCACCTGTTTGAACTTGTTATCAGTATAAAAGACACCTGTCCACAACCTCAAACAGTCACACTCCAAACTCCACTATGGCCAAGACCAGAGAGCTGTCAAAGGACACCAGAAACAAAATTGTAGACCTGCACCAGGCTGGGAAGACTGAATCTGCAATAGGTAAGCAGCTTGGTTTGAAGAAATCAACTGTGGGAGCAATTATTAGGAAATGGAAGACATACAATACCACTGATAATCTCCCTCGATCTGGGGCTCCACGCAAGATCTCACCCCGTGGGGTCAAAATGATCACAAGAACGGCGAGCAAAAATCCCAGAACCACACGGGGGGGACCTAGTGAATGAACTGCAGAGAGCTGGGACCAAATTCTACCATCAGTAACACACTACGCCGCCAGGGACTCAAATCCTGCAGTGCCAGACGTGTCCCCTTGCTTAAGCCAGTACATGTCCAGGCCCGTCTGAAGTTTGCTAGAGTGCATTTGGATGATCCAGAAGAGGATTGGGAAAATGTCATATGGTCAGATGAAACCAAAATATAACTTTTTGGTAAAAACTCAACTCGTCGTGTTTGGAGGACAAACAATGCTGAGTTGCATCCAAAGAACACCATACCTACTGTGAAGCATGGGGGTGGAAACATCATGCTTTGGGGCTGTTTTTCTGCAAAGGGACCAGGACGACTGATCCGTGTAAAGGAAAGAATGAATGGGGCCATGTATCGTGAGATTTTGAGTGAAAACCTCCTTCCATCAGCAAGGGCATTGAAGATGAAACATGGCTGGGTCTTTCAGCATGACAATGATCCCAAACACACCGCCGGGCAACGAAGGAGTGGCTTCAGAAGAAGCATTTCAAGGTCCTGGAGTGGCCTAGCCAGTCTCCAGATCTCAACCCCATAGAAAATCTTTGGAGGGAGTTGAAAGTCCGTGTTACCCAGCGACAGCCCCAAAACATCACTGCTCTAGAGGAGATCTGCATGGAGGAATGGGCCAAAATACCAGCAACAGTGTGTGAAAACCTTGTGAAGACTTACAGAAAACGTTTGACCTGTGTCATTGCCAACAAAGGGTATATAACAAAGTATTGAGAAACTGTTGTTATTGACCAAATACTTATTTTCCACCATAATTTGCAAATAAATTCATTAAAAAATCCTACAATGTGATTTTCTGGATTTTTTCCCTCATTTTGTCTGTCATAGTTGATGTGTACCTATGATGAAAATTACAGGCCTCTCATCTTTTTAAGTGGGAGAACATGCACAATTGGTGGCTGACTAAATACTTTTTTCCCCCACTGTATATAGAGATGAGATGATGACTTGGAATAAAATAGACATTAAATAAAACAAATGTAATATACTCAACTGTAATATTTGATTAAAGTAAAGTAATGTGAATAACTGATGGTTAAGTGAAATTAGTAATGGGCAGTCACTACCATCATGGGACTTTCATTCATTGTTTTATTCTGTGTTTTTACAGCATCCAACCCACATAATGCATAGTGCATGTAATGTCTAAAACAATAATCAAAGCCAAAATCGAAAACAGTGATTTATTATTTTATAATAATCGAACAGAAACCGAACCGACCTCAAAAAGCACTAATCGCTCGGCACTATTGTGTACCCTAGCCTGAGTGCCAGTCTACGTGCCATCATGCCAAGTCCTTCACTTATTGTCATGCCAAACATTGTTTGCATGATGGCACAAGCAGACTGGCACTCAGGCTAGTATACAAAATGCTTCTTACATCAACATTAGGGTGTACATACACAACAATTATGAAGTTTAAAAAAATATCGTCATAATGGTCTTAATATATTCATTTTAGGAGAAGAGGGGTTTCAACTATAGTTTACCCAATAGCAGTTTAGCTTATCTTTCTATTTTCAGCTGAAGTGGGTCAAGTTGGTAATCATTTTACCAGAACGACATGGTCGGGAGGAGAAGCGTCATTTCCAAAAGTTTCCAGCGGTCAAATCCATTCATTTTTTACACAGGGTTGTCACCAAAGCTGTGTTGTATTCATTAGGTATGTCGTGGCTAATTTTTAAAATATGTTTTATACATTACAAGGTCAAAACATTAACAAAAATGACAATTATGACAATAACGTGGCTATTTGCATGACAATGATTCGTTACCCGAAATGCCATAATCATTACAACCCTAACAGTCACACAATCCACCTCCACATCAAGTCATCATACAGAGCTCTGGACTAGTCACAGGAGGGTCGCGATATCAGGGAATAGGGCGTTTTAGGTCTTCAATGGGACAATGTTGGCACAGTTACTTTGAAGTCTTGTTGTGAACCGTAGTAAGATGGTCGTTCCCATTAGAAGACGTTATAGACGTTTATGTAATGCCCTTGTCGAGTCTGCGTGTTTTCTATGGCGGCAGGCAGCCGACAGCATGACACCACACTAACCTCTCCCCTTATGGATGACAACTACACCCAACAGTCCGGACCGTTGAGGAAAAGTTACAAACGGTCGGAGAAGGAACTGAAAATCATGCAGTGAGGGATAAGTACAGTAACGTTGGGAGAACAGGTCAGCAGCAACGTCTCCTCTAGTCTGCTGTCTATCCTGGAATAAGTACAGCGATATGACGCCATTTCTGTAGCGGCCAGCCCCGTCTGCCACACAGCACAAACACTTTCAACAGGCGACCCAAAACGTGCACAAATAATCACATTCGGAAATATATATATAAAAGTCGGAATTCACCTGTGCTTCTCCGAATCATCTCTCTTCGATGTGACATTGTTCTTGGACATCGGGAACAAACTGCTTGCTTACTAGACGTCATTATTCCAGTAAGTGTCTCTCTCCACCGAGGCTCCGTAGACAAATAGTGCAATAAAACAAAGGTCCAAACCCTGACCAAGAACTGACACGAATCATTCTACTTCCATGAGAGCAAAGCACGGTAAAGTTATAGAAAGTAACACTGCTTGAAAACAGATTTATTCACTCAAGTCTGTGCGAGCAGGGATCTGTCGTGACGGTCGTGTACATCCGTTTGTGCCTCTCTGACAAAGAAACTAATTGACAACAAGGTCAAGCCCAATAAAGTAGTTTCAAACACTGAATTGTAAACAAATAATCCTCGCCAAGGAATAAATCATTGTTTAGGAGGCTGGATAGATTCATTCACCCCAGACAACACTGCTGGTCCAGTCATTGCCCCCACCAGCAAGCTGTCTCGACATGTCAATGCACAAATGAATAGCATGTCCAATATCTCCCTCGTCCTGCAACTTGCTGAACACTGCAGCTTGGATGGGTTAGTCTGTCGTTTCTGTTCTGCTCACTTCTTTTTGTCATTTTTGACAACGCAGGCAGGGGAAGCGTCTACCCGGAATTATCAGGCAACAAAAACGACGGAATCACGTCGCCGAGGTGGAACATCTCAATAACAATGTGTCAAGCAGCCACTAGAACGAGCGACTTATCGGATTCAACAGTCATTGTTTCTGAGCTAAAAAAAAATCAAAGCAACAAAATAAATGTAGCCTAGCTCAGATTGGCAACAGACTTGTTGTGAAACTCCAGAGACGTATTGGTTAGTCGACGCAAAGGCGAGGAACAATTTATGAATCGAAAATACTTCCATCACCATGAAGCCGTAGTCTTACGTAAGGACTAGCTCCGACTCCAAGCCAGCATTTTCTCCCTATCTGTTACCTATTTGATGCCTACCAAGCAGCCACACCACCCGAAAGTGTTCGTGTTTTAAATCCCACCACAACAGTCGGTTTCTAGCCCGGTAGAAAGTGATCCTCTCAGTACGATTATGAAACAAGTCCGGTTACATGGCAGGTTACAGTGAAAAACGTTAGCAAGCTGCATTGTTCAGCACGAAATAAAGTAAGAGATGTTGAAACGAGCAAATAGGTTACCTTAACTGTTACACTATTCATAAAATAAACTGATTCACCGGAGGAAATGTTATGTTAACGTGTGCATTTAAGAGTTACAATACCATGTTCATGATTGATGTTTCATTAATTACTCTAGCTTCATTTTGATCACAGTTCAATACGTGTTTTTCCTTCTTTCAGGCATCGAAATTCAATGTATTCAGTCGTTAAACGTTTCATCGTCCTAAGGCATGCAAAAGCACAATCCCTTACCTATGAAGTCAGTTTGAGAATGTTTTCTTTCGACGAAGGAAATATTCAGATGGATCCATAAAAATCATTTAATCCTACAATTGTCCAGGTTTTGCGTTTGTCCGCTGACCCCTGTTCTGTTTGATGTTGGGATGTGAATTCGACCAAGTCTTACACCGTATTCCGCTTTCTCTATGATGTTCTCTCCCCTTCTGAAAAGGACTGACGGATTCACCAAACCACCCACCGCCATCAATATGTTCGCTCATTGGACACCACATTGAGGTAGCCGCCCTTTAGCTTGTATGATTGGCTGGTTTTTTTATTCAATTTTTCCAATATATTTTAATGACGGCATTGGGTAGGTGGGAGATGTAGTCATACAGGAGTTATTTACACCTGCATAGGCAAGGAGAGTGACAAGAAAAGGAACGATGCAAAAAACGACAGCTCCCACAATTCCCACCGAGGCGGACTCGAAAATAGGTTGTCGAGTGCCCCACCTACTCCTGTGTGTGCTCTGTGAAGGAGCCATGGGGTTTATAGGCTTCACTTGTTACAACAGCCACCTACTCCTGTGTGTGCTCTGTGAAGGAGCCGTGGGGTTTATAGGTTACAACAGACACCTACTCCTGTGTGTGCTCTGTGAAGGAGCCATGGGGTTTATAGGCTTCACTTGTTACAACAGCCACCTTCTCCTGTGTGTGCTCTGTGAAGGAGCCATGGGGTTTAAAGGCTTCACTTGTTACAACAGCCACCTTCTCCTGTGTGTGCTCTGTGAAGGAGCCATGGGGTTTATAGGCTTCACTTGTTACAACAGCCACCTTCTCCTGTGTGTGCTCTGTGAAGGAGCCATGGGGTTTATAGGCTTCACTTGTTACAACAGCCACCTACTCCTGTGTGTGCTCTGTGAAGGAGCCGTGGGGTTTATAGGTTACAACAGACACCTACTCCTGTGTGTGCTCTGTGAAGGAGCCATGGGGTTTATAGGCTTCACTTGTTACAACAGCCACCTTCTCCTGTGTGTGCTCTGTGAAGGAGCCATGGGGTTTATAGGCTTCACTTGTTACAACAGCCACCTTCTCCTGTGTGTGCTCTGTGAAGGAGCCATGGGGTTTATAGGCTTCACTTGTTACAACAGCCACCTTCTCCTGTGTGTGCTCTGTGAAGGAGCCATGGGGTTTATAGGCTTCACTTGTTACAACAGCCACCTACTCCTGTGTGTGCTCTGTGAAGGAGCCGTGGGGTTTATAGGCTTCACTTGTTACAACAGCCACCTTCTCCTGTGTGTGCTCTGTGAAGGAGCCATGGGGTTTATAGGCTTCAACAGCCACCTTCTCCTGTGTGTGCTCTGTGAAGGAGCCATGGGGTTTATAGGCTTCAACAGCCACCTAGTCCTGTGTGTGCTCTGTGAAGGAGCCGTGGGGTTTATAGGTTACAACAGACACCTACTCCTGTGTGTGCTCTGTGAAGGAGCCGTGGGGTTTATAGGCTTCACTTTTCTGCAATATATCTTATTTTAATCTTATTTCAAACCTAACCACACTGCTAACAGTATGCTTAACCATAACCTTAAATGAAGACCAAAAAGGTAATTGTTTAATAGCCATTTTTTACTTTGTGGCTGTGGTAACTAACTAGTGACGACACGGTAGTAGCGGGTTAGCAGATCAAATCATCGGAGCTTCACAGCCTACTTTGCTCAGTGTATTGCCATCATGGTGTGGTTTGGAGAACTATATGACAATATTTGATGGTACAGTTTACTTTACGTCAATTCGTAAGTTCATACTGAACAATGATGATCTTCTGAATGTTTTTTGGATGATCTGGAAAAAGCTTGTTGACCTAATGTTAGTAAATTGTCTAGCTAAGAAAAGGGGCTGAAATGGGGAAGTTCACGGATACTGGCTGACAAGGAGGGTGGAGCGATGTATTTACTGCCTGGACAAAACCACACTTGTTTCTTATGACTGACTAGACAACAAAAGAAAGACTCGCAAATAAGTTAATATTTTTGTATATAGTTTCATGGATGTTTAGTGACTTGTGCGGTTGGCATTTCAGTTGGAGCTGACGTTATAAGCAGCACAATCATTCTTATTTGTATGCGCATTGAAGAATATTGGTTGCATTGTTGATTGTTTTGCCATCTAGTTAGATTCTCAACTGACGCCATAATAATTAATCAGTTTGTCATTGTTTCACATCAAATTAGAATGAACAGTATTTTATTATTATAGCTAGCCATCCATGGTATTTCTACTGCAATGAAGGCATCGTGATTCTCTGCCTTCTATTTGAAGTGTTGGCGCTCTGAGAACAAGATCCTGACAACCGACTAATGTTAAAAGTGCATAGTTTTTCTATGAGCTGGAGGAGCCTCAATTTAGAATCTCCATAGACAGAAAACGTTCTTGAAAATCCACTGTACTTAAAAAGCATTGTGTGCAATGTGGTGCCTGCCTAGTGCATAACTTAAGGTTACTGGTGAATTGTCCCTTCCTTGGAAATTGTGTATGATGTACACCATTCTATCCTGTTTTATGAGAAATTGTGGTCTCTGTTGCTATGATAATTTATTCTGGCATTTGTGCCTTGAGTAATCCATGGGAGGAATTGGAATGGTGGACCTTGATTGATCATAAAAGCACCGGGCACATGCTAGTGAATTAAATAAGAAGTCTGAATGACAGGTGAATTTGTTTATCCACCTGTGACCTGCCAGGCACAACAATGGTTGGAGCCAAACTGTCAGCGCAGATTTAACACATCTAATATCAGGTGGCTAGCTAACTCAACTCAGCCAGTATCTCTGGCTAGCTAGCTAACTAAACTCAGACAGTATCTCTGGCTAGCTAGCTAACTAAACTCAGCCAGTATCTCTGGCTAGCTAGCTAACTAAAATCAGCCAGTATCTCTGGCTAGCTAGCTAACTAAACTCAGCCAGTATCTCTGGCTAGCTAGCTAACTAAACTCAGCCAGTATCTCTGCCTAGCTAGCTAACTAAACTCAGCCAGTATCTCTGGCTAGCTAGCTAACTAAACTCAGCCAGTATCTCTGCCTAGCTAGCTAACTAAACTCAGCCAGTATCTCTGGCTAGCTAGCTAACTAAACTCAGCCAGTTTCTCAGGCTAGTGTTAAGTTGTGTCAATTCAAATCTGGTATTAGGAACAAAAGAGGTCAATACACGTCTTCTAAAATAGACTAGTATTTTAATTAATGCAAACCACTTCAATGGTAAATACTGAAATACCACGCAGGGCACTCGGAGAACTGATCCATTGTTCTAAGTTCTTCTTCAAATACTCTGACAGAGATAGTTCCCACTCTCTGCTGGCCAATCAGAGTAGAGACTGAGCGTGGTTTAGACTTACTCAGCCTATCGTTGGCGCACAGGCTGGTCCCAGCCCCTTGGCGCTTCACTGTTGCACACTGTTGCCAGGCATAAGTTGTTATCATCAGAACTTGTAGAGTCAGCACCTTTTTGCAGTACACGTCCTTGAGCGCGGTTTAACAAAGAGGCAGTGTGTATGTGTCTGTGAGAAATACAAGTCTGTCTCACCCTACTCCCTAACATTCCTCACATGAATCACAGCTTGTTATGTTAAACAATTCATATCAATACAGTACAAACCTATTATGTTTAATCATTAATGCATTCTTTCTAAGCTAGGCATCACATCCAGTTATAAGAAAATAGAACCCCACAATCCCCCTTTTCACACCCACTGGGTGTGAACCCAAAACAAGAAAACCCAAAATAAGAAATTTCAGGGAAATTCAGGAATCCCCCTATTGACACCCTCTAGGGTGTCACTCATTAAAATACAATACAAACAAAAAGAATCACACTTTTATTAATAGGCAATAATGATAATAAAAAGGCCTTCAGTCCTTCCATCTACACCCAACTTGTCCTAGGTTGGCTACCAGCCACCCAGGAACTTCAAACCTTCACATAAGGAAAGATAAACATTCACAATGGTTAACTTGATTAATAAAGCATAAAACACAGGATTAATAGAACACAAAACACAAGATTATTAAAACATAAAACACAAACAGGGAAGTACATTTTGACCCCCTTTATACACCCTCTAGGGTGTCACTCCACCAAGCCTGGTAGGTCATATCCTTCATTCCTAAGGTCGGAGTCCGGGGTTGGGCCGTATCTCACCATCTGTTGGGAAACCGCCTTCTCCATCGTCTTGCTCCTCGGACACAGGGAATAAGACAACATCCACAAAGAACAAGTATACCCATAGAAGCTATAACTTCACCCAGAATAGTTACAACAATAGTTTTCCATTTACCAAATATGTTATCAAACCAACCGTTTAGGGAGCTATCAATACCAGAGTTCTCAGCCAGTTCGTTCGCCAGCGTGGTCAGTCCCTGAAGCGCTTTGGTCACGGACCCGTCCGGTGCTGTATTGTTGGGGATGAAAGTACAGCACATAGATCCAAACAGAACACAAACTCCGCCCCGCTCAGCCAAAAGCATATCTAAAGCTATTCTATTTTGCCATGCCATTAAGCTAGTTGCCGCTGTCTGCTCAGCCAATCCCTTTATTGCATCACGAGTGTGGTTTATAAATCTTTGCTGGTTATAGTAAATATAATTTATCCAATCTACGTTTTTATTAATTGTTGACCACCAGAAAAGACTTGATTCAAACCCAGCTGCGACCTGATTCCTAGTTTTGAATTCTTCTGGAACCCCTCGAGGTACTCCTATCCCATCAATATATATCCTTTCATCAAAGGATCCCGGGAGGAGGTCCCACTTTCTACGTGACAACTCACCAGTCTCTGACACGTTTGATTGTTTGCGTATGTAGGTGAGTTCACAATCTGTTATCACCACACAACCATCAGATGTCAGCACGGGCCTGGTTTTGGTTCCTAAAATCCTCTGGCTGCAACAAAGAGGAGAGATTAGTCATGGTCTCTTTAGTTGTGACATTCTCTGTGTGGGAGCAGGAGCTAAGATGCCTTACCCTGTATCCTATCTTATTAGTCCTAGAAAAACAATAATAAGAATCCCCTGAGACTTCAAACGGAGGCAACCTAGGTCGGGGTGACTTTGTTATCGGGGGATACAGATAGTGCAAGTAACTACAAGACTCCTTCACCACATTCCCAGGTGGCTTGAACAATTTAATAATGGAGGATAAACCTGACAGAGAGTTAAAGCCTGTCAAGGGGAACGGAGTAGTTGTTAACCTTGGTTTGGCTGTCCCACAGGCATAACAGTCCTCTTTAGACATAGTTCTTGCCGTATACTAAATCCATTCCAACCACAGGTCAAGATTTCTACACCCCGTCTCCACCTGTCCTACTTTCTTCAGGTCTATAGTTTGCACTATCTTCACCACAGCCCCGGTCTCACTACCTCCCTCAGAGAGGTTTACTCTATAGGGTGCCCCAGTTGAAGAGGATATCTCACTTGTTCAGGTCTGTAACCTGTTTTAGTGTAATTCAGACTTTCAGACAGTACCTACCCTTCTATGGGTCGCACTGCCATTTCTGGGAATTCCCTACTTTCACAATACTACACCTGTCCTTAAACTGTGTATGGAGATTTACATATATCCCCCCCGCTTGGTATGAGCAACTACATAGTCCCAGGATGTACATGGTGACATACATATGGTGATGTCCTTCCCTAAAGTCCCTAGTACTTCCCCTTTCCCTACGTCTAGCTGTCTCCTATGCCTTTTCAACTTGCCACACTTTCGCTGTCTCCAGCCCCTCCCCTCGCAACTCTACTTTCCGTGTCCAGTGGGAGTAGGCTCTTTTGAGGAGCTGTTTTTTGTTTTAGTGTTTTCAATATTCTGCCGTTAATTAAGGTACTTTAGTCTATTTATTTAAATCAAATCATTCCCACCTAATTAGTTAAAGTTGGTGCATGTTTATATTTCAACGATAAACCGAATTATTTCAGTCTAATTGTTTAACCAGTATTTTGCAGGGTCAAACATCAAACGTTACATCAAATAATCAACCAAAAAGCCTCAACCCAAGCACCTAAAACCAGTATTATGCTATGTCTAACATCAAACGTTACAGTTCAATTATATCAGTTCAAACGTTTCAGTTTAGTCATACTAGTTATTCATTATTTTACCTTTATGTTCCCAATTGTTATTAACGGGTTATACGGTTTAAGCAACCACAAACCCAACAGTTATTCACAAATTATACAGTTTGGACAGCCACAGACGTCTTTAATTCCTAATTAGTTTTCTATCAAGGTATACAGGTTTATTAATTTTAATAACCCCTATTCACGCTTTTATTTCGTCTGTGATCATTCGCGCACTCATGCATACAACAACACCCAGTGTCCCCTTGATCCTAGCCGTATCTAGCCCTCTGATACGTGTCAATAGCGCAACACTATTAAACCAATCATTCCCTACGCCTCCAGTTCTCACCACTTGTGATCCTAGCCTGGAGTCGACTAAAATTTAAGTGCCCGTTATGATCCTAGCCGTATCTCAGTGGATATGTGCCACAACGTTACACTTTGATCAATTAATCCCTGTATCTCACAGTTCCACCATTGGTGGTCCAGAGACTTCAGTATGCTCCTTGATCCTAGCCATATCTCTCTGAATATGTGTCAAAGGAACAATACTCAACAAAAATGTTGGCGCTCCTCTGATCCTAGCCATATCTCGATGAATATGTGTCAGTAGCCAACGCCCTTGGCCAATATTTCCCTGTGTCCCCAGTTCTCACCCCCGGTGATCCTAGCCTGGGGACTTCAGTATTTTCTCCGAACCTAGCCATATCTCTCTGGATATGTGTTGGTAGAACAATACTCAACTCTAAAATGTTAAATGTCGCTCAACATTTTTATCAATTAGTCCCTGTATCCCCAGTTCCCACCTCTTGTGGTACCTAGCCTGGGGATTTCAGTATTTTCCCTGAACCTAGCCGTATTTCAGCGAATACGTGTCAGTGGAACAATACTCTATGGTACCAAGGTTTAACATCACATTCACCACAGGTTTACACACACAATATGGTGCTTATCTACTCATAATAGTTTCATAATTTAGTTCACTTACATCAAACAGGTGTTTCACAAAATTAATTTGGATAAAGCCAATGTGCAGAACTTTAGTTATATAACAATAGGTGTCTGCTGACCTGTTTTTAGTAGTCCGGACTCTTTGTGAAACACACCGTCCAATGACAGAGATGTCCAAATGGGCCGGACAATACCCAGCGAAGTCCCTTCTACCAGATCAGTCGGTGGTCACCAATTGTTAAGTTGCATCAATTCAAATCTGGTATTAGGAACAAAAGAGGTCAACACGACTTCTAAGATATACTACTATTTTAATTAATGCAAAACCTTCAATGGTAAATATGATGCTCGTATATACGGGTCCACTGAAATACCACGCAGGGCACTCGGAGAACTGATCCATTGTTACAGGTTCTTCTTCAAATACTCTGACAGAGATATTTCCCGCTCCCTGCTGGCCAATCAGAGTAGAGACTGAGCGTGGTTTAGACTTACTCAGCCAATCCGTTGGCGCAAAGGCTGGTCCAAGACCCTTGGCGCATCCCTGTTGCCAGGCATAAGTTTTTATCATAACAACCTGTGGAGTCAGCACCCAAAAGACTGTACGTACCTACGTCCAAGGACGGTTCACAGACAACGGTTCACAGACAACAAAGAGGCAGTGTTCGTATCTGTAAGAAATACAAGTCTTATCTGTCCTTCCCCCTAACGTTCCTTACATGAATCACAGCCTGTTATGTGAAACAATTTATATCAGTATAGTACAAACCTATGCTTATCATTAATGCATTCCTTCTAAGCTATTCATCACATACAGATCCAATTATGAGAAAATAGAACCCCACACTAAGTTGTTGGACAAGTGGAAAACATTTCTGTTGTTTATGAACAATTACAGAAAATGTTGTTGATGCTGTTACTAAAACAGATGTCACTTTTTATCGGAATAATATATTTTCGTTCCGAGTTCTGAGTTGAAAAGCAGAGAAGTAGAGGAAGATGTCATATGCTCTAGCTTTTTGTCTAAGTTGTTGGCAAAGTTGTAAAAGTAGCTGATTTGTGTCAAAAGGTGCATTGTTGCGTTTACAGTGAATGGAATGTTGGAAGTGAAGATGTAACAATTGGGCTCTTTAGAATGTTGAAAAAAGTCCAATGATAGTGAATGAATATGGACAACAAAAAGTAGAAAATATATCAAAAAATGGTATACAACCAACTCAATCCAGACCAGCAGAGAAGGAAAGGAAGATTTCATACCCCCTCTAACTTTTTGTCTAACTTGTTCGAAAGTGGTCAAAAAGGCAGTTGTTTCAAAAAATATATTTCTGTTCCGATTCCAGATGTGAATAGCAGAGAAGTAGACCAAGATGTCATACATATACCTAACCCTAACCCTAACCCCTAACCCTAACCCTAACCCCTAACCCTAACCCTCTTAACGTTCTGTCTAACCTGTTTGGAATGTGGCCAAAACGGCAGTTGTTTAAAAATAATTGATGAAAATGTGTTGATGCGGTTTCTAAAACATCTGTATCGTTAGCTAGATTGGTACAGGATATTCCGATTCCGATTCCAGATTTAAATACAGTGAGGGAAAAAAGTATTTGATCCCCTGCTGATTTTGTACGTTTGCCCACTGACAAAGAAATGATCAGTCTGTCATTTTAATGGTATGTTTATTTGAACAGTGAGAGACAGAATAACAACAAAAAAATCCAGAAAAACTCATGTCATAAATGTTATAAATTTATTCCCAGATCCTCAAAAAGTTCTACAGCTGCACCATCGAGAGCATCCTGACCGGTTGCATCACCGCCTGGTATGGCAACTGCTCGGCATCCGACCGTAAGGCGCTACAGAGGGTAGCTGGGGCCAAGCTTCCTGCCATCCAGGATCTATATACCAGGCAGTATCAGAGGAAGGCCCAACATTTTTTCAAAACTCCAGCCACCCTAGTCATAGACTGTTCTCTCTGCTACCGCACGGCAAGCGGTACCGGAGCACCAAGTCTAGGTCCAAAAGGCTCCTTAACAGCTTCTACCCCCAAACCATAAGACTGCTGAACAATTAATAAAATGACACCCCCCCCCCTTTGTTTTTACACTGCTGCTACTCGCTGTTTATTATCTATGCATAGTCACTTTACCCCTACCTATATGTACAAATTACCTTGAGTAACCTGTACCCCCGCACATTGACTCGGTACCGGTACCCCCTGTATATAGCCTCGCTGTTATTTTGTGTTACTTTTTATTTAATTTTTTTACTTTAGTTTATTTAGTAAATATTTTCTTAACTCTATTTCTTGAACTGCATTGTTGGTTAAGGGCTTGTAAATAAGCATTTCACGGTAAGGTCTACACCTGTTGTATTCGGCACATGTGACAAATAAAATGTTATTTTACAGTGGGGGAAAAAAGTATTTAGTCAGCCACCAATTGTGCAAGTTCTCCCACTTAAAAAGATGAGAGAGGCCTGGAATTTTCATCATAGGTACACGTCAACTATGACAGACAAAATGAGATTTTTTTTCTCCAGAAAATCACATTGTAGGATTTTTTATGAATTTATTTGCAAATTATGGTGGAAAATAAGTATTTGGTCAATAACAAAAGTTTCTCAATACTTTGTTATATACCCTTTGTTGCCAATGACACAGGTCAAACGTTTTGTGTAAGTCTTCACAAGGTTTTCACACACTGTTGCTGGTATTTTGGCCCATTCCTCCATGCAGATCTCCTCTAGAGCAGTGATGTTTTGGGGCTGTCGCTGGGCAACACGGACTTTCAACTCCCTCCAAAGATTTTCTATGGGGTTGAGATCTGGAGACTGGCTAGGCCACTCGAGGACCTTGAAATGCTTCTTACGAAGCCACTCCTTCGTTGCCCGGGCGGTGTGTTTGGGATCATTGTCATGCTGAAAGACCCAGCCACGTTTAATCTTCAATGCCCTTGCTGATGGAAGGAGGTTTTCACTCAAAATCTCACGATACATGGCCCCATTCATTCTTTCCTTTACACGGATCAGTCTTCCTGGTCCCTTTGCAGAAAAAACAGCCCCAAAGCATGATGTTTCCACCCCCATGCTTCACAGTAGGTATGGTGTTCTTTGGATGCAACTCAGCATTCTTTGTCCTCCAAACACGACGAGTTGAGTTTTTACCAAAAAGTTCTATTTTGGTTTCATCTGACCATATGACATTCTCCCAATCCTCTTCTGGATCATCCAAATGCACTCTAGCAAACTTCAGACGGGCCTGGACATGTACTGTCTTAAGCAGGGGGACACGTCTGGCACTGCAGGATTTGAGTCCCTGGCGGCGTAGTGTGTTACTGATGGTAGGCTTTGTTACTTTGGTCCCAGCTCTCTGCAGGTCATTCACTAGGTCTCCCCGTATGGTTCTGGGATTTTTGCTCACCGTTCTTGTGATCATTTTGACCCCACGGGGTGAGATCTTGCGTGGAGCCCCAGATCGAGGGAGATTATCAGTGGTCTTGTATGTCTTCCATTTCCTAATAATTGCTCCCACAGTTGATTTCTTCAAACCAAGCTGCTTACCTATTGCAGATTCAGTCTTCCCAGCCTGGTGCAGGTCTACAATTTTGTTTCTGGTGTCCTTTGACAGCTCTTTGGTCTTGGCCATAGTGGAGTTTGGAGTGTGACTGTTTGAGGTTGTGGACAGGTGTCTTTTATACTGATAACAAGTTCAAACAGGTGCCATTAATACAGGTAACGAGTGGAGGACAGAGGAGCCTCTTAAAGAAGAAGTTACAGGTCTGTGAGAGCCAGAAATCTTGCTTGTTTGTAGGTGACCAAATACTTATTTTCCACCATAATTTGCAAATAAATTCATAAAAAATCCTACAATGTGATTTTCTGGATTTTTTTTCCTCAATTTGTCTGTCATAGTTGACGTGTACCTATGATGAAAATTACAGGCCTCTCTCATCTTTTTAAGTGCGAGAACTTGCACAATTGGTGGCTGACTAAATACTTTTTTCCCCCACTGTATTTGATGTAGCACATGCTTTTATCCAAAAGCGACTTACAAGCAGGGGACCAGGGAGCTGACTTCTGGGGTATGCCTGACCCCCTGGTCTGCTGGGCCTCTATGTGTGGGACCTGGGTCTCCTCCACAGGGCTGACCCAGCTATCAATCAATCAATCAATTTTATTTTATATAGCCCTTCTTACATCAGCTAATATCTCGAAGTGCTGTACAGAAACCCAGCCTAAAACCCCAAACAGCTAGTAATGCAGGTGTAGAAGCACGGTGGCTAGGAAAAACTCCCTAGAAAGGCGAAAACCTAGGAAGAAACCTAGAGAGGAACCAGGCTATGAGGGGTGGCCAGTCCTCTTCTGGCTGTGCCGGGTGAAGATTATAACAGAACCATGCCAAGATGTTCAAAAATGTTCATAAGTGACAAGCATGGTCAAATAATAATCAGGAATAAATCTCAGTTGGCTTTTCATAGCCGATCATTAAGAGTTGAAAACAGCAGGTCTGGGACAGGTAGGCGTTCCATAACCGCAGGCAGAACAGTTGAAACTGGAATAGCAGCAAGGCCAGGCGGACTGGGGACAGCAAGGAGTCACCACGGCCGGTAGTCCCGACGTATGGTCCTAGGGCTCAGGTCCCTCAGTTGGCTTTTCATAGCCGATCATTAAGAGTTGAAAACAGCAGGTCTGGGACAGGTAGGGGTTTCGTAACCGCAGGCAGAACAGTTGAAACTGGAATAGCAGCAAGGCCAGGCGGACTGGGGACAGCAAGGTGTCATCATGCCCGGTAGTCCTGACGTATGGTCCTAGGGCTCAGGTTCTCAGAGAGAAAGAGAGAACGAGAGAATTAGAGAGAGCATACTTAAATTTACACAGGACACTGGATAAGACAGGAGAAGTACTCCAGGTATAACCAACTAACCCCAGCCCCCGACACATAAACTACTGCAGCATAAATACTGGAGGCTGAGACAGGAGCGGTCCGGAGACACTGTGGCCCCATCCGAAGAAACCCCGGACAGGGCCAAACAGGAAGGATATAACCCCACCCACTCTGCCAAAGCACAGCCCCCGCACCACTAGAGGGATATCCTCAACCACCAACTTACAATCCTGAGACAAGGCCGAGTATAGCCCACAGAGGTCTCCCACCACAGCACAAACCAAGGGGGGGCGCCAACCCAGACAGGAAGATCACGTCAGTAACTCAACCCACTCAAGTGACGCACCCCTCCCAGGGGCCGGCATGAAAGAGCACCAGCAAGCCAGTGACTCAGCCCCTGCAACAGGGTTAGAGGCAGAGAACCCCAGTGGAGAGGGGAACCGGCCTGGCAGAGACAGCAAGGGCTGTTCGTTGCTCCAGAGCCTTTCCGTTCACCTTCACACTCCTGGGCCAGACTACACTCAATCATATGACCTACTGAAGAGATAAGTCTTCAGTAAAGACTTAAAGGTTGAGACCGAGTCTGCGTCTCTCACATGGGTAGGCAGACTGTTCCATAAAAATGGAGATCTATAGGAGAAAGCCCTGCCTCCCGCTGTTTGCTTAGAAATTCTAGGGACAATTAGGAGGCCTGCGTCTTGTGACCGTAGCGTACGTATTGGTATGTACGGCAGGACCAACTCGGAAAGATAGGTAGGAGCAAGCCCATGTAACGCTTTATAGGTTAACAGTAAAACCTTGAAATCAGCCCTTGCCTTAACAGGAAGCCAGTTTAGGGAAGCTAGCACTGGAGTAATATGATCAAATTTCTTGGTTCTAGTCAGGATTCTAGCAGCCGTATTTAGCACTAACTGAAGTTTATTTAGTGCTTTATCCGGGTAGCCGGAAAATAGAGCATTGCAGTAGTCTAACCTAGAAGTAACAAATGCATGGATTAATTTTTCTGCATCATTTTTGGACAGAAAATTTCTGATTTTTGCAATGTTACGTAGATGGAAAAAAGCTGTCCTTGAAACAGTCTTGATATGTTCGTCAAAAGAGAGATCAGGGTCAAGAGTAACGCCGAGGTCCTTCACAGTTTTATTTGAGACGACTTTACAACCATCAAGATGAATTGTCAGATTTAACAGAAGATCTCTTTGTTTCTTGGGACCTAGAACAAGCATCTCTGTTTTGTCCGAGTTTAAAAGTAAAAAGTTTTCAGCCATCCACTTCCTTATGTCTGAAACACAGGCTTCTAGCGAGGGCAATTTTGGGGCTTCACCATGTTTCATTGAAATGTACAGCTGTGTGTCATCCGCATAGCAGTGAAAGTTAACATTATGTTTTCGGAATAACATCCCCAAGAGGTAAAATATATAGTGAAAACAATAGTGGTCCTAAAACGGAACCTTGAGGAACACCCGAAATGTACAGTTGATTTGTCGGAGGACAGACCATTCACAGAGACAAACTGATATCTTTCCGACAGGTAAGATCTAAACCAGGCCAGAACTTGTCCGTGTAGACCAATTTGGGTTTCCAGTCTCTCCAAAAGAATGTGGTGATCGATGGTGTCAAAGGCAGCACTAAGGTCTAGTAGCACGAGGACAGATGCAGAGCCTCGGTCTGACGCCATTAAAAGGTCATTTACCACCTTCACAAGTGCAGTCTCAGTGCTATGATGGGGTCTAAAACCAGACTGAAGCATTTCGTATACATTGTTTGTCTTCAGAAAGGCAGTGAGTTGCTGCGCAACAGCTTTTTTCTAAAATGTTTGAGAGGAATGGAAGATTCGATATAGGCCGATAGTTTTTTATATTTTCCGGGTCAAGGTTTGGCTTTTTCAAGAGAGGCTTTATCACTGCCACTTTTAGTGAGTTTGGTACACATCCGGTGGATAGAGAGCTGTTTATTATGTTCAACATAGGAGGGCCAAGCACAGGAAGCAGCTCCTTCAGCAGTTTAGTAGGAATAGGATCCAGTATGCAGCTTGAAGGTTTAGAGGCCATGATTATTTTCATCATTGTGTCAAGAGATATAGTACTAAAACACTTAAGTGTCTCTCCCGATCCCAGGCCCTCGCAAATCTGCAGATCCAGGACAGCTAAGCCCTGGAGGAATACGCAGATTCAAAGAGGAGTCCGTAATTTGCTTTCTAATGGTCATGATCTTTTCCTCAAAGAAGTTCATGAATTTATTACTGCTGAAGTGAAAGCCATCCTCTCTTGGGGAATGCTGCTTTTTAGTTAGCTTTGCAACAGTATCAAAAAGAAATTTTGGATTATTCTTATTTTCCTCGATTAAGTTGGAAAAGTAGGATGATCGAGCAGCAGTGAGGGCTCTTCGGTACTGCACGGTACTGTCTTTCCAAGCTAGTCGGAATACTTACAGTTTGGTGTGGCGCCATTTCCGTTCCAATTTCCTGGAAGCTTGCTTCAAAGCTCGGGTATTTTCTGTATACCAGGGAGCTAGTTTCTTATGACAAATGTTTTTCGTTTTTAGGGGTGCAACTGCATCTAGGGTATTGCGCAAGGTTAAATTGAGTTCCTCAGTTAAGTGGTTAACTGATTTTTGTCCTCTGACATCCTTGGGTAGGCAGAAGGAGTCTGGAAGGGCATCAAGGAATTTTTGTGTTGTCTGAGAATTTATAGCACGACTTTTGATGCTCCTTGGTTGGGGTCTGAGCAGATTATTTGTTGCGATTGCAAACGTAATAAAATGGTGGTCCGATAGTCCAGGATTTTGTGGAAAAACATTAAGATCTACAACATTTATTCCATGGGACAAAACTAGGTCCAGAGTATGACTGTGGCAGTGAGTAGGTCCAGAGACATGTTGGACAAAACCCACTGAGTCGATGATGGCTCCGAAAGACTTTTGGAGTGGGTCTGTGGACTTCTCCATGTGAATATTAAAATCACCAAAAAATTAGAATATGATCTGCTATGACTACAAGGTCTGATAGGAATTCAGGAAACTCAGAGAGGAACGCTGTATATGGCCCAGGAGGCCTGTAAACAGTAGCTATAAAAAGTGATTGAGTAGGCTGCATAGATTTCATGACTAGAAGCTCAAAAGATGAAAACGCCATTTTTTTTTGTAAATTGAAATTTGCTATCGTAAATGTTAGCAACACCTCCGCCCTATGCGGGATGCACGGGAATATGGTCACTAGTGTAACCAGGAGGTGAGGCCTCATTTAACACAGCAAATTCATCAGGCTTAAGCCATGTTTCAGTCAGGCCAATCACATCAAGATTATGATCAGTGATTAGTTCATTGACTATGACTGCCTTTGAAGTGAGGGATCTAACATTAAGTAACCCTATTTTGAGATGTGAGGTATCACGATCTCTTTCAATAATGGCAGGAATGGAGGGAGGTCTTTATCCTAATAAGATTGCTAGGGTGAACACCGCCATGTTTAGTTTTGCCCAACCTAGGTCGAGGCACAGACACAGTCTCAATGGGTATGGCTGAGCTGACTACACTGACTATGCTATTGGCAGACTCCACTAAGCTGGCAGGTTGGCTAACAGCCTGCTGCCTGGCCTGCACCCTATTTCACTGTGGGGCTAGAGGAGTTAGAGCCCTATCTATGTTGGTAGATAAGAGGAGAGCACCCCTCCAGCTAGGATGGAGTCCGTCACTCCTCAGCAGGTCAGGCTTGGTCCTGTTTGTGGGTGAGTCCCAGAAAGAGGGCCAATTATCCACAAATGTTATCTTTTGGGAGGGGCAGAAAACAGTTTTCAACCAGCGATTGAGTGCTGAGACTCTGCTGTAGAGCTCGTCACTTCCCCTAACTGGGAGGGGGCCAGAGACAATTACTCGATGCCGACACATCTTTCTAGCTAATTTACACACTGAAGCTATGTTGCACTTGGTGACCTCTGACTGTTTCATCCTAACATCGTTGGTGCCGACGTGGATAACAATATCTCTATACTCTCTACACTCGCCAGTTTTAGCTTTAGCCAGCACCATCTTTAGATTAGCCTTAACGTCGGTAGCCCTGCCCCCTGGTAAACAGTGTATGATCGCTGGGTGATTCGTTTTAAGTCTAATACTGCGGGTAATGGAGTCGCCAATGACTAGGGTTTTCAATTTGTCAGAGCTAATGGTGGGAGCTAGTGGTCAACGACCAGCCCAGCGCCAGGAAGGTCCTTCAGCAGGGAGCCGCTCCATCTCAGGGAACTCTGCCTCGGTTCCCAATAGATGGCCAAGCTGCAGTCAAAATGTACCATATTGTAAAATGTATGAAAACAAACATTTGCTTTTTGGTCTTCATTTAAGGTTATCCAGGCTCTGTCGTAGCCAGCCGCGACCGGGAGACCCATGGGGCGGCACACAATTGGCCCAGCGTCGTCCAGGGTAGGGGAGGGAATGGCCGGCAGGGATGTAGCTCAGTTGGTAGAGCATGGCGTTTGCAACGCCAGGGTTGTGGGTTCGATTCCCACGGGGGGGCAGTATGAAAAATAAAAAAATTAATGTATGCACTCACAAACTGTAAGTCGCTTTGGATAAGAGCGTCTGCTAAATGACTAAAATGTAAAATGTTATGATTAGGCATAAGGAAAGCAGTGTGGTTAATGTTAGGGTTCAAATCAGATTTTAAGAAGATCAAATGTAGTAGTAGTAGGTGGGGTTTCCAACTTGGCCAGATATCCTGCTGGAAAAACAGGAAGAAGAAGAAAAAACTCTTTACACCATTTGTTAACATTTTGAATGTACTGTACATCTCTCTAATTACAAATGGTTTCATATGATTTATTATATTACTACTGAGGTGCTCTATAGGCACTCTAGGGCTGTGGCGGTCATGGGGAACTGGATTAGCAGGGCTGTGGCGGTCATGGGGAACTGGATTAGCAGGGCTGTGGCGGTCATGGGGAACTGGATTAGTAGGGCTGTGGCGGTCATGGGGAACTGGATTAGTAGGGCTGTGGCGGTCATGGGGAACTGGATTAGCAGGGCTGTGGCGGTCATGGGGAACTGGATTAGTAGGGCTGTGGCGGTCATGGGGAACTGGATTAGCAGGGCTGTGGCGGTCATGGGGAACTGGATTAGTAGGGCTGTGGCGGTCATGGGGGAACTGGATTAGTAGGGCTGTGGTGGTCATGGGGAACTGGATTAGTAGGGCTGTGGCGGTCATGGGGAACTGGATTAGTAGGGCTGTGGCGGTCATGGGGAACTGGATTAGCAGGGCTGTGGCGGTCATGGGGAACTGGATTAGCAGGGCTGTGGCGGTCATGGGGAACTGGATTAGTAGGGCTGTGGCGGTCATGGGGAACTGGATTAGTAGGGCTGTGGCGGTCATGGGGAACTGGATTAGTAGGGCTGTGGCGGTCATGGGGAACTGGATTAGTAGGGCTGTGGCGGTCATGGGGAACTGGATTAGTAGGGCTGTGGCGGTCATGGGGAACTGGATTAGCAGGGCTGTGGCGGTCATGGGGAACTGGATTAGCAGGGCTGTGGCGGTCATGGGGAACTGGATTAGCAGGGCTGTGGCGGTCATGGGGAACTGGATTAGTAGGGCTGTGGCGGTCATGGGGAACTGGATTAGTAGGGCTGTGGCGGTCATGGGGAACTGGATTAGCAGGGCTGTGGCGGTCATGGGGAACTGGATTAGTAGGGCTGTGGCGGTCATGGGGAACTGGATTAGCAGGGCTGTGGCGGTCATGGGGAACTGGATTAGCAGGGCTGTGGCGGTCATGGGGAACTGGATTAGTAGGGCTGTGGCGGTCATGGGGAACTGGATTAGTAGGGCTGTGGCGGTCATGGGGAACTGGATTAGTAGGGCTGTGGCGGTCATGGGGAACTGGATTAGCAGGGCTGTGGCGGTCATGGGGAACTGGATTAGCAGGGCTGTGGCGGTCATGGGGAACTGGATTAGTAGGGCTGTGGCGGTCATGGGGAACTGGATTAGCAGGGCTGTGGCGGTCATGGGGAACTGGATTAGCAGGGCTGTGGCGGTCATGGGGAACTGGATTAGCAGGGCTGTGGCGGTCATGGGGAACTGGATTAGTAGGGCTGTGGCGGTCATGGGGAACTGGATTAGTAGGGCTGTGGCGGTCATGGGGAACTGGATTAGCAGGGCTGTGGCGGTCATGGGGAACTGGATTAGTAGGGCTGTGGCGGTCATGGGGAACTGGATTAGCAGGGCTGTGGCGGTCATGGGGAACTGGATTAGTAGGGCTGTGGCGGTCATGGGGAACTGGATTAGTAGGGCTGTGGCGGTCATGGGGAACTGGATTAGTAGGGCTGTGGCGGTCATGGGGAACTGGATTAGTAGGGCTGTGGCGGTCATGGGGAACTGGATTAGTAGGGCTGTGGCGGTCATGGGGAACTGGATTAGTAGGGCTGTGGCGGTCATGGGGAACTGGATTAGTAGGGCTGTGGCGGTCATGGGGAACTGGATTAGCAGGGCTGTGGCGGTCATGGGGAACTGGATTAGTAGGGCTGTGGCGGTCATGGGGAACTGGATTAGCAGGGCTGTGGCGGTCATGGGGAACTGGATTAGTAGGGCTGTGGCGGTCATGGGGAACTGGATTAGTAGGGCTGTGGCGGTCATGGGGAACTGGATTAGTAGGGCTGTGGCGGTCATGGGGAACTGGATTAGCAGGGCTGTGGCGGTCATGGGGGTACTGGATTAGCAGGGCTGTGGCGGTCATGGGGAACTGGATTAGCAGGGCTGTGGCGGTCATGGGGAACTGGATTAGTAGGGCTGTGGCGGTCATGGGGAACTGGATTAGCAGGGCTGTGGCGGTCATGGGGAACTGGATTAGTAGGGCTGTGGCGGTCATGGGGAACTGGATTAGCAGGGCTGTGGCGGTCATGGGGAACTGGATTAGTAGGGCTGTGGCGGTCATGGGGAACTGGATTAGTAGGGCTGTGGCGGTCATGGGGAACTGGATTAGCAGGGCTGTGGCGGTCATGGGGAACTGGATTAGTAGGGCTGTGGCGGTCATGGGGAACTGGATTAGCAGGGCTGTGGCGGTCATGGGGAACTGGATTAGTAGGGCTGTGGCGGTCATGGGGAACTGGATTAGTAGGGCTGTGGCGGTCATGGGGAACTGGATTAGTAGGGCTGTGGCGGTCATGGGGAACTGGATTAGTAGGGCTGTGGTGGTCATGGGGAACTGGATTAGTAGGGCTGTGGCGGTCATGGGGAACTGGATTAGCAGGGCTGTGGCGGTCATGGGGAACTGGATTAGTAGGGCTGTGGTGGTCATGGGGAACTGGATTAGCAGGGCTGTGGCGGTCATGGGGAACTGGATTAGTAGGGCTGTGGCGGTCATGGGGAACTGGATTAGCAGGGCTGTGGCGGTCATGGGGAACTGGATTAGTAGGGCTGTGGCGGTCATGGGGAACTGGATTAGTAGGGCTGTGGCGGTCATGGGGAACTGGATTAGTAGGGCTGTGGCGGTCATGGGAACTGGATTAGTAGGGCTGTGGCGGTCATGGGGAACTGGATTAGTAGGGCTGTGGCGGTCATGGGGAACTGGATTAGCAGGGCTGTGGCGGTCATGGGGAACTGGATTAGTAGGGCTGTGGCGGTCATGGGGAACTGGATTAGTAGGGCTGTGGCGGTCATGGGGAACTGGATTAGTAGGGCTGTGGCGGTCATGGGGAACTGGATTAGTAGGGCTGTGGCGGTCATGGGGAACTGGATTAGTAGGGCTGTGGCGGTCATGGGGAACTGGATTAGCAGGGCTGTGGCGGTCATGGGGAACTGGATTAGTAGGGCTGTGGCGGTCATGGGGAACTGGATTAGCAGGGCTGTGGCGGTCATGGGGAACTGGATTAGCAGGGCTGTGGCGGTCATGGGGAACTGGATTAGTAGGGCTGTGGCGGTCATGGGGAACTGGATTAGCAGGGCTGTGGCGGTCATGGGGAACTGGATTAGTAGGGCTGTGGCGGTCATGGGGAACTGGATTAGCAGGGCTGTGGCGGTCATGGGGAACTGGATTAGCAGGGCTGTGGCGGTCATGGGGAACTGGATTAGTAGGGCTGTGGCGGTCATGGGGGAACTGGATTAGCAGGGCTGTGGCGGTCATGGGGAACTGGATTAGCAGGGCTGTGGCGGTCATGGGGAACTGGATTAGTAGGGCTGTGGCGGTCATGGGGAACTGGATTAGTAGGGCTGTGGCGGTCATGGGGAACTGGATTAGCAGGGCTGTGGCGGTCATGGGGAACTGGATTAGCAGGGCTGTGGCGGTCATGGGGAACTGGATTAGCAGGGAACTGGATTAGCAGGGCTGTGGCGGTCATGGGGAACTGGATTAGTAGGGCTGTGGCGGTCATGGGGAACTGGATTAGTAGGGCTGTGGCGGTCATGGGGAACTGGATTAGTAGGGCTGTGGCGGTCATGGGGAACTGGATTAGTAGGGCTGTGGCGGTCATGGGGAACTGGATTAGTAGGGCTGTGGCGGTCATGGGGAACTGGATTAGCAGGGCTGTGGCGGTCATGGGGAACTGGATTAGTAGGGCTGTGGCGGTCATGGGGAACTGGATTAGTAGGGCTGTGGCGGTCATGGGGAA